>NC_074665.1:94696181-94708681 GCF_029448725.1 Salvelinus fontinalis | reverse complement strand
ACGTAGGACTCACACTCACATCCCGGTGAACCTGCACACACACGGACCAGCATGTAGGACTCACACTCACATCCCGGTGAACCTGCACACACACTGACCATCACGTAGGACTCACACTCACATCCTGGTGAACCTGCACACACACTGGCCATCACGTAGGACTCACACTCACATCCTGGTGAATCTGCACACACACGTTCATGTACCAACTGTAGTAAACGCCCATTAACTCTCTCATCATATAAAGTGTCAGTTCTTATCTGGGTTTTCCAGACAGACCACAAGTCGTGCATGACCACAAAGAGAGATAGAGAAGGGAAGTGATCTCTGGCAGACAATCCCAGCGATGACAGCTTTATGGTGGAGATTGGAATGAGACCATCAGTTATGACACAACGTAGAGCCTACCTAGTAATGTACAGAATCACAGTACCAGCTCTGCCTCTGTCGTACCGTACTGTACACTCTGCTGGATGCTCTCATGTCAAACAACACCAACAGAAACTGATCCAAGATCAACTCTCTGTATTCAAGCCCTAACCGACAACAGTTTGAGCTACACGTAAAACCTGATCCTGGATCATTTTCTACTGGCACCTGTGTCTCTCAAAGGGGACGTTGCCTAATCAAGTCATAATCAAGGCTTTGGTTTAGCTGCAGCAAGTGTATTATTGGTGGTCTGGAACAGAGGGCTGCACACTGTGTGGGTTACCAGGACCAGGGCTTAAACAGCCTGCACACCGTGTGGGTTACCAGGACCAGGGCTTAAACAGCCTGCACACTGTGTGGGTTACCAGGACCAGGGCTTAAACAGCCTGCACACTGTGTGGGTTACCAGGACCAGGGCTTAAACAGCCTGCACACCGTGTGGGTTACCAGGACCAGGGCTTAAACAGCCTGCACACTGTGTGGGTTACCACGACCAGGACTTAACCAGCCTGCACACTGTGTGGGTTACCAGGACCAGGG
Source organism: Salvelinus fontinalis (assembly GCF_029448725.1). NCBI lineage: Eukaryota > Metazoa > Chordata > Actinopteri > Salmoniformes > Salmonidae > Salvelinus > Salvelinus fontinalis. Next base: position 94,707,712 of record NC_074665.1, on the reverse strand, counting down.
CTTAAACAGCCTGCACAGCGTGTGGGTTACCAGGACCAGGGCTTAAACAGCCTGCACACTGTGTGGGTTACCAGGACCAGGGCTTAAACAGGCTGCACACTGTGTGGGTTACCAGGACCAGGGCTTAAACAGCCAGCACAGCGTGTGGGTTACCAGGACCAGGGCTTAAACAGCCTGCACACCGTGTGGGTTACCAGGACCAGGGCTTAAACAGCCTGCACACCGTGTGGGTTACCAGGACCAGGGCTTAAACAGCCTGCACACTGTGTGGGTTACCAGGACCAGGGCTTAAACAGCCTGCACACTGTGTGGGTTACCAGGACCAGGGCTTAAACAGCCTGCACACTGTGTGGGTTACCAGGACCAGGACTTAAACAGCCTGCACACTGTGTGGGTTACCAGGACCAGGGCTTAACCAGCCTGCACACTGTGTGGGTTACCAGGACCAGGGTTTAAACAGCCTGCACACTGTGTGGGTTACCAGGACCAGGGCTTAACCAGCCTGCACACTGTGTGGGTTACCAGGACCAGGGTTTAAACAGCCTGCACACTGTGTGGGTTACCAGGACCAGGGTTTAAACAGCCTGCACACTGTGTGGGTTACCAGGACCAGGGTTTAAACAGCCTGCACACTGTGTGGGTTACCAGGACCAGGGCTTAAACAGCCTGCACACTGTGTGGGATACCAGGACCAGGGCTTAAACAGCCTGCACACTGTGTGGGTTACCAGGACCAGGGCTTAACCAGCCTGCACACTGTGTGGGTTACCAGGACCAGGGCTTAAACAGCCTGCACACCGTGTGGGTTACCAGGACCAGGGCTTAAACAGCCTGCACACTGTGTGGGTTACCAGGACCAGGGCTTAAACAGCCTGCACACTGTGTGGGTTACCAGGACCAGGGCTTAAACAGCCTGCACACCGTGTGGGATACCAGGACCAGGGCTTAAACAGCCTGAACACCGTGTGGGATACCAGGACCAGGGCTTAAACAGCCTGCACACCGTGTGGGTTACCAGGACCAGGGCTTAAACAGCCTGCACACCGTGTGGGTTACCAGGACCAGGGCTTAAACAGCCTGCACACTGTGTGGGTTACCAGGACCAGGGCTTAAACAGCCTGCACACTGTGTGGGTTACCAGGACCAGGGCTTAAACAGCCTGCACACCGTGTGGGTTACCAGGACCAGGGCTTAAACAGCCTGCACACCGTGTGGGTTACCAGGACCAGGGCTTAAACAGCCTGCACAGCGTGTGGGTTACCAGGACCAGGGCTTAAACAGCCTGCACACCGTGTGGGTTACCAGGACCAGGGCTTAAACAGCCTGCACAGCGTGTGGGTTACCAGGACCAGGGCTTAAACAGCCTGCACACCGTGTGGGTTACCAGGACCAGGGCTTAAACAGCCTGAACACCGTGTGGGTTACCAGGACCAGGGCTTAACCAGCCTGCACACCGTGTGGGTTACCAGGACCAGGGCTTAACCAGCCTGCACACTGTGTGGGTTACCAGGACCAGGGCTTAAACAGCCTGCACACCGTGTGGGTTACCAGGACCAGGGCTTAACCAGCCTGCACACTGTGTGGGTTACCAGGACCAGGGCTTAAACAGCCTGCACACCGTGTGGGTTACCAGGACCAGGGCTTAAACAGCCTGCACACTGTGTGGGTTACCAGGACCAGGGCTTAAACAGCCTGCACACCGTGTGGGTTACCAGGACCAGGGCTTAAACAGCCTGCACAGCGTGTGGGTTACCAGGACCAGGGCTTAAACAGCCTGCACACCGTGTGGGTTACCAGGACCAGGGCTTAAACAGCCTGAACACCGTGTGGGTTACCAGGACCAGGGCTTAACCAGCCTGCACACCGTGTGGGTTACCAGGACCATGGCTTAAACAGCCAGCACACCGTGTGGGTTACCAGGACCAGGGCTTAAACAGCCTGCACACTGTGTGGGTTACCAGGACCAGGGCTTAAACAGCCTGCACACCGTGTGGGTTACCAGGACCAGGGCTTAAACAGCCAGCACACCGTGTGGGTTACCAGCACCATGGCTTAAACAGCCAGCACACCGTGTGGGTTACCAGGACCAGGGCTTAAACAGCCTGCACAGCGTGTGGGTTACCAGGACCAGGGCTTAAACAGCCTGCACACTGTGTGGGATACCAGGACCAGGGCTTAAACAGCCTGCACACCGTGTGGGTTACCAGGACCAGGGCTTAAACAGCCTGCACACTGTGTGGGATACCAGGACCAGGGCTTAAACAGCCTGCACAGCGTGTGGGTTACCCGGACCAGGGCTTGAACAGCCTGCACACCGTGTGGGTTACCAGGACCAGGGCTTAACCAGCCTGCACACTGTGTGGATTACCAGGACCAGGGCTTAAACAGCCTGCACACCATGTGGGTTACCAGGACCAGGGCTTAAACAGCCTGCACACCGTGTGGGTTACCAGGACCAGGGCTTAAACAGCCTGAACACCGTGTGGGTTACCAGGGCCAGGGCTTAAACAGCCTGCACACCGTGGGGGTTACCAGGACCAGGGCTTAAACAACACTGTTGACCCTAGTGAAGAGTTGCATAGAAATAGAATCAATAGATGATGTATAAATACATTCTATGTCTATGGAGAATAGACACACTAGATGTCACTGTTGTAGCTCGGTGGAGGTGACTGACTCTAGGCCACTGGGAATGGATGGAGGAAGTCAGTGAAACAGAAACGTCACAAAACACTCAAATAAACGGTGCTGTGCCTGACATACTGACCGTACTGCAGCGGCGGATCCCTGACATACTGACCGTACTGCAGCGGAGGACCCCTGACATACTGACCATACTGCAGCGGAGGACCCCTGACATACTGACCATACTGCAGCGGAGGACCCGACATACTGACCGTACTGCAGCGGCGGACCCCTGACATACTGACCGTACTGCAGCGGACCCCTGACATACTGACCGTACTGCAGCGGAGGACCCCTGACATACTGACCATACTGCAGCGGACCCCTGACATACTGACCATACTGCAGCGGAGGACCCCTGACATACTGACCGTACTGCAGCGGACCCCTGACATACTGACCGTAATGCAGCGGCAATCTCAATCAACGGACCGTGCCCACTGGTGTTTTCATGTATTTCAAAGAGACGGTTCTTTGAGATGACATTTCTAGCTGGTTATCAGTGTATTTATGCATGACATCATGGAATAGATGTCTATCAATTGATATTAATAAATCACTACGTCAGTCATGAACATCTAGTCATGTATTTTCTAAGACAAAATTTAAATAGATGATATTGTCTTCTTGATTGGATGGCTCCTCTATGCTATTGTATTCTTATGGTCATAATCAGAGACGAAGTAACTATTTCTTTTCGACCGTTTTTTTATTTAACTTTTTTCTTTACATCCGTAATTCAAACCACTTCGTATGTTTTCCATTCCAAGCCACACTGTTTTTAAAAAGACAAGTTTTTAATATTGGACATGAATATGAGGTGAATGTAATGTATTACGTAGAGGTCATAAACAGATCTAATACCAGCCTTCTTTTCCACAGATAGTGTTTCTGGTGTGTGTGTGTGTGTGTTTCTGGTGTGTGTGTGTGTGTGTGGATGCTCACGCACATGCGCACAAACACACACACACACACACACACACACACACACACACACACACACACACACACACACACACACACACACACACACACACACACACACACACACACACACACACACACACGATCTCTGCAGCTTAGATCTGTAGCCCAGGCCTTGATTGGCTTACTATCTGTCATTCAATCAAGTGGTAATTGAAAACAGCCTGGCACTCATTACAAAAGTGTGTGTGTGTGTGTGTGTGTGGTTGTGTGTTGGATTTCTCTGTATAACACAAGGCATAATAACTAAACTACTAAGAGAAAACTACAAGTGGCTGTAGTATTTGGCGTGACTTGAAGAGAACAGTGTTTGGAGATAAATACATTTTTCACGAAGGGAAAATAAATAATTTGTTGACAGATAGACACAGCAAGTTGTCCTGGGAAATAATCGTCAGACGTTAAGTTCTGCTGTTTGGAAAGTCCAGGATGTCCTTTTGTCTCATGAATTTCTTAGAATGTAAACACACAGACACACACACACACACACACACACACACACACACACACACACACACACACACACACACACAAAGATACACATGCACACAGGCTGGAACACACACACACTACACACTAAACACATATTCAATGACAAAGACACTGTGAACTCCTCCACTCCACGACCACATCCCCAGACTCCAGCATATAGAGTTATCACTGTGAACTCCTCCACTCCACGACCACATCCCCAGACTCCAGCATATAGAGTTATCACTGTGAACTCCTCCACTCCACAACCACATCCCCAGACTCCAGCATATAGAGTTATCACTGTGAACTCCTCCACTCCACGACCACATCCCCAGACTCCAGCATATAGAGTTATCACTGTGAACTCCTCCACTCCACGACCACATCCCCAGACTCCAGCATATAGAGTTATCACTGTGAACTCCTCCACTCCACGACCACATCCCCAGACTCCAGCATATAAAGTTATCACTGTGAACTCCTCCACTCCACGACCACATCCCCAGACTCCAGCATATAGAGTTATCACTGTGAACTCCTCCACTCCACGACCACATCCCCAGACTCCAGCATATAGAGTTATCACTGTGAACTCCTCCACTCCACGACCACATCCCCAGACTCCAGCATATAGAGTTATCACTGTGAACTCCTCCACTCCACAACCACATCCCCAGACTCCAGCATATAGAGTTATCACTGTGGTAGATTGAGGCTTGTCACACACACACACACACACACACACAAGATACACACACACACAAAGATACACACACACCACCTTGAACCTGTGAAGCCCGTGTACACAGATTTTCCCTACTTTAGCCCGGGTTAATCTACATGTGGAATGCGCTCCACTACTTCTGTCCTTGCCTGCGTCCTGAATGGCACATTATTCCCTATGGTCCCCCCCTGGTCAAAAGGTAGTGCACTAAATAGGGAATAGGGCACCATTTGGGAAGGCTACTGCTTGTGTCTCGTCAGCAGTCTGATCTATTGATTGGAGGTTTTCAGCCTGAGAACCAACACACACTCATGGATGGACACACACACACACACACTGGTGTGTGTCAACCCTCGCGTGATGGCTGAACATCAATCATCCCCTGTCAAGCTGCATGCTTTGTCTCCCTCTACCACTGTTTTCCCTGTCAATGATCAGTCTTTGTTTTGAATGGCAGCAGTAAGAATGGGGACAGACCACATGGACAAGCCCCAAGTTGTTTGCAGGTGCTATCGTTCACAGCTGCCAAATACGCTGCTCCTCTGTCATCTCCACTAGCCAGGGGCCATGGATAACATGATGCATTTGTATCACTTAATATGGAGATGGTAGGTTGGGTACATGTGAGAGGCATTACAGCCTGTTGGATTTTCTTCTTGGTTTCGCACGTCTATGGTGTGAATGTGTATATGTGTGTGTGGTGTGAATGTGAGTGTGTGTGTGTGTGTGTGTGTGTGTGTGAGTGCATGCGTCTATGTTAACTTTGTCCACCTCTACCCCCCTCCACACACTAAACAATGCTTTATTATTAAATACATTGTAAAATGTGTTGTTTTTAAAAGAAGACAGCTTTCCCCCATCATGCATGGCAGGATGTGTAGGCATGCTATGCAATCAACATCCGTTCCTCCCCCAGATCACCTTCCCACTCCCCCAGATCACCCTCCCCTCCCCCCGATCACCCTCCCCTCCCCCAGGTCAACCTCCACCCCTCCCCCAGATCACCTTCCCACTCCCCCAGATCACCTTCCCTCCTCCCCCAGATCACCCTCCCCTCCCCCAGGTCAACCTCCACCCCTCCCCCAGATCACCTCCCCCTCCCCCAGATCAACTTCCCCCCTCCCCCAGATCACCCTTCCCCCTCCCCCAGGTCAACCTCCCCCAGATCACCTTCCCTCTCCCCCAGATCACCTCCCCCCCTCCCCCAGATCACCTTCCCTCTCCCCCAGATCACCTTCCCACTCCCCCAGATCACCTTCCCCCCTCCCCCAGATCACCCTCCCCTCCCCCAGGTCAACCTCCACCCCTCCCCCAGGTCACCTCCCCCTCCCCCAGATCACCCTCCCCCATCCCCCAGATCAACTCCACCCCTCCCCCAGGTCAACCTCCACCCCTCCCCCAGGTCAACCTCCACCCCTCCCCCAGGTCAACCTCCACCCCTCCCCCAGGTCAACCTCCACCCCTCCCCCAGATCACCCTCCACTCCTCCCCCAGATCAACCCCTCCCCTAGAACTCCCCAACTTTTTCAAACTTGACTTGCAGTGCATTTATCTCCTGTTCATAAACTTGTCAACATTTGAGGGTACAAAATTCACACTGCATCAACTACTAAAGAGACAATAGAAAAATACATAGTAAAATGTTTATCTATGTTTATCTAGTTGATCAGGGATCAGAGACTTTTACATGAAGCAGAGGTATCGCAGTAGACAGAACACAGTTCTATATCAGTAAAATACATCCCTTCAGTGTGTTTTTTCCCAGGCTACTGAGAGTTAGTGGTGAAAAGCTGTCACTTGTAGACCAGGACATTTACAACCTCCATTACAGAGAAGAACAGTGCTTTAGTTATACATGGATGGATCCTCCATTCCGGTTCTCACAGTTTCCAACCACATTCAATCCACAACACAGGGCCTGTGGTAACCAAGAGAAAAAGGGCTCCATTCAGAGATATGCTCTATTTGGATGCATCCCGCTGCCCGAGGAGGGTGCTGCTAGTTCCGAGGAGGGTGCTGCTAGTTCCGAGGAGGGTGCTGCTAGTTCCGAGGAGGGTGCTGCTAGTTCCATGTATAAAAAACTACAACTTTCAAAACAGAATCTTCAAACATACTAATCTGTGTCTTGCTCTGTTGTGGGAAAACGGAAAAGAAACGTTGATGGAAATGTTTCGTTTTTCCACCAACAGCTGCTACACGAAAACCCCAGATCTCTTCATATGCATCTTTAGTTTCTTTGTTTATTTGATAAACCCTATTTGCATTTGGAAACAGCTCGGGTAATTTGACTGGGGACTGACAATTTGCCTGTAAGGAGATAACTGTAGTTCAAACATTTTCTCTCTGTCTCTTCTTTACTCATGAATGCCAACTCTGCACTTGGCATTCATGAGCATGTGTGTGTGTGTGTGTGTGTTTATTGTGTACATCCATGTGTTCTAGTGTCCTCTGTGTCAGCCTGTGTATGAAGATCTATGAACATGTGGTGTTGTTTGTGTGACAGAGAGAGAAAGAGAGAGAACTCCTCCTTGCTGCATGGACTTAATGTGAGACAGATGAGATGAAAGTACCACAGCAGCCCATCATTGGCTACCACTATCACCATAGAGACAGGCGTGACCTTATAAAGGTCACGGGGAGTTTGGGACATCCATACCCCAAGTCAGCTGACAGGTTTATTTGTGTGTCCCTTGTGACTCAGTTGATAGAGCATGGCACTTCAACACTAGGGTTGTGGGTTCAATTCCCAAGAGGGACCAGTATGCACAATGTTATGGTCCTGTAAGAGCATCTGCTACAATGTAAATATCTGTGCGTTCCATTGAAAACGTCCATGTAGTGTATTTTAACCCTTCAGAATAAAAGCCTAAACTCTATGGAAATACGAGGCTGTCCTGAACACGACGGTGCTCTCCGACCTCCACAAGCCACACCGGGACTCGTCTGAGGTCAGTACCACCGAGCTGTAGCATCTGGACCTGTCGGGCTACAGTCATACACTCTTGTTATATGATGTACTGTTTTAGTTCGATTTAAAAAAAAAAAAAGTTTTATCTTTTGTCTGATGTGTAAATATGTTTTTTTTTTAATGTTGCTATTTGATTCTTCTCACTTTTGTCTATTTATTTCACTTGCTTTGGCAATGTAAACATATGTTTCTCATGCCAATAACTGAATGCCATTGAATTGAAATTGAATTGAGAGTGACAGAGATAGTGACAGAGATAGTCTCATGGAAAAACTCAATGGCAGACCTGAACAGCTGGAGATCCACTCAGAGCCGTTCTCTTAATGCAGTCCTGCCACACATAATGAACTGAGGCTCTGCACAGCAGGATACATTTTTACTCAGGAGCACACAAGTAGTCTTGGCTAGCTAGCTAGCATCTACTGCTACCTCCTAGCCACACAACAGAGCAACAACAAACCCACATTCATCTCAACAAACGCTGCCTTGAAGTCTGTTGAGTGTCTGTTATGACAATGTGCTGATGTAAAAGTTATTTGCGGATCTTCCTTTCATGGTTTCTATAACAACAATTGGCCAATAAAGTAGCAGATCAAACGCTAACAGCCTACGCTAGCTCCACGCCTCACCTCATTCTCCTCGGGGGGAGATTTGGCACCTCACTGCAAAGCCCGGCAACACAATTACCTCAGCCTAAACCTGTCAGCAGACTATTACAGCAGCTCGGGTGTGTGTCCGTGTGTGTGTGTGTGTCAACACACCATTACAGCCCAAGCCACCTATTATGGGGACGGGGGAGGGAGTCCAAAGCCATTGTAGCAAAAAGGTGTTGTCAGATATAGGCTGGCGGAATGTGGCTACAGGGTATTTGTTGGCGGAGGTCGGCCTATAGAGCAATCACGGCTTCTAAAAACATGGTTACATCTATAGGTTCTTCTCAGCACCCTTAATACTGAACACTGATGGTATGGTGCTGCCGATGGAAGGATCTGGAAGAACACTGATGGTATGGTGCTGCTGATGGTATGGTGCTGCTGATGGAAGGTTCTGGAAGAACACTGATGGTATGGTGCTGCTGATGGAAGGATCTGGAAGAACACTGATGGTATGGTGCTGCTGATGGAAGGATCTGGAAGAACACTGATGGTATGGTGCTGCTGATGGAAGGATCTGGAAGAACACTGATGGTATGGTGCTGCTGATGGAAGGATCTGGAAAAATATCAACTGAAAAACATAGAGGTTACAGTAGATTAGAACTGAAAGATGGTGCCCCATCATGCAAACATTCTGACAGAAATAACATTCTGAAGATGGATGGTGATTTGACCTTTCACCTTTAGTGCAGGAATGTGATGTGTAACTTCAGCCTAAAACATATAGTAACCTTGTCCTTACTGTAACATCCACATATTACTTTTTGTTTTCCACTAGAGTGACTCCACATTATATTCTGCATTGTTTACAATGCCCTGATTAAACCTCCTGGCCACACAACCTTACAGGTAGACGTCCAACCTATTCCATCCAGCCTATATGGTACAGCCTGACATCTAAACGTGGAGGTCCCCTCCTCTGTTCAATGGAGCATTCCAGGCAGCCCCTTTCCTCCCACATCGCCCTGATGAGGGAGGCCCCCGGGGAGCCATGTGAATCACCCCCAGTCAGCTGCTCTCACCCTGGCCTCGGTTGGCCATACCTGGGGGCCTCTGAATGGAGCCCTCAGGTAAAGCACTGTTGAAACAAATCTAAAGCTGGCTAATGACACGCACTGTGAAACTCTGCACAGGTCATTTACCCTGCTGACAGGCTGGGGCCTCTTCTCTCTGGCGCGCTCGCTCTCCTCATACACTGGGAGGTAATCTACATTAGGAAAACACACCTCTCTCAAGGCTTACTTACTCTCTCCCACCACAGCATGGGAAAGCTATCAGAGATCCGTAGAGACAAAGCAATATCCTTTTACAATAATAAATTAAAAACAGGTGAAGGTTAAGAGTTGCTTTATGTTTTCTTTAGCGAACTCAGGATATTCTACGCCACGACCATGATTATACTGTATGCATGACAGATGATCCATGCCAACGTTTTCCCTTTCACCAGCTCCTGAAGAGAGATTCAACCAGAGAGAAAGGGTAGAACGTTCCACATGACTTGGGACGGCGGTACAGTGGTGAAGTGGATTAGTCTGTGGAGAAACTCAAATCCCCAAATGTATTTTAATTTTATTTAACTAGGCAAATTCTTATTTACAATGATGGCCTACTCCGCGCCAAACCCTAACGACACTGTGTGCCACCCTATGGGACTCCCAATCACGGCTGGATGTGAAACAGCCTGGATTCAAACCAGGGACCGTACGTGACAGCTCTAGCGCTGAGATGCAGTGCCTTAGACCGCTGTGCCACTCGGGAGCCCCTGAACACTCAAATACCTTTCAGGAAAATAGATGTCCATCATGTCGCTGACATGAGCTTCTCCACCTGAACCTGAACCGTGTTGGAAAAGGTCACGGTTGAACACTGCAATACAGAGTAGAGCATGTGACTTTTCTCAGCAGCCAACTGCTTTTGAGGAATACTCTGACAGAGAGAGTATGTTAGAGTTCACAATGGAGAAGAAAATGTAGATGAAATTCATGATTAGTTTCATCTGGTTGGTTTGTAGCTTCCATGTGAAGAAGGGCAGGGGGTCCAACGAAGGTCCACTGGTCTTCTTCCCTCCCTCTGTACCACTGTGAATAAATAGACGAAGGTCCACTGGTCCTCTTCCCTCCCTCTGTACCACTGTGGATAAATAGACGAAGGTCCACTGGTCCTCTTCCCTCCCTCTGTACCCCTGTGAATAAATAGACGAAGGTCCACTGGTCTTCTTCCCTCCCTCTGTACCACTGTGAATAAATAGACGAAGGTCCACTGGTCCTCTTCCCTCCCTCTGTACCACTGTGAATAAATAGACGAAGGTCCACTGGTCCTCTTCCCTCCCTCTGTACCACTGTGAATAAATAGACGAAGGTCCACTGGTCCTCTTCCCTCCCTCTGTACCCCTGTGAATAAATAGACGAAGGTCCACTGGTCTTCTTCCCTCCCTCTGTACCACTGTGAATAAATAGACGAAGGTCCACTGGTCCTCTTCCCTCCCTCTGTACCACTGTGAATAAATAGACGAAGGTCCACTGGTCCTCTTCCCTCCCTCTGTACCACTGTGAATAAATAGACGAAGGTCCACTGGTCCTCTTCCCTCCCTCTGTACCACTGTGAATAAATAGACGAAGGTCCCCTGGTCTTCTTCCCTCCCTCTGTACCACTGTGAATAAATAGACGAAGGTCCCCTGGTTCTCTTCCCTCCCTCTGTACCACTGTGAATAAATAGACGAAGGTCCACTGGTCCTCTTCCCTCCCTCTGTACCCCTGTGAATAAATAGACGAAGGTCCACTGGTCCTCTTCCCTCCCTCTGTACCACTGTGAATAAATAGACGAAGGTCCACTGGTCCTCTTCCCTCCCTCTGTACCCGTGAATAAATAGACGAAGGTCCACTGGTCTTCTTCCCTCCCTCTGTACCACTGTGAATAAATAGACGAAGGTCCACTGGTCCTCTTCCCTCCCTCTGTACCACTGTGAATAAATAGACGAAGGTCCACTGGTCCTCTTCCCTCCCTCTGTACCACTGTGAATAAATAGACGAAGGTCCCCTGGT
>NC_074665.1:94612166-94695857 GCF_029448725.1 Salvelinus fontinalis | reverse complement strand
CTTCTTCCCTCCCTCTGTACCACTGTGGATAAATAGACGAAGGTCCCCTGGTTCTCTTCCCTCCCTCTGTACCACTGTGAATAAATAGACGAAGGTCCACTGGTCCTCTTCCCTCCCTCTGTACCACTGTGAATAAATAGACGAAGGTCCACTGGTCCTCTTCCCTCCCTCTGTACCACTGTGAATAAATAGACGAAGGTCCCCTGGTTCTCTTCCCTCCCTCTGTACCACTGTGAATAAATAGACGAAGGTCCCCTGGTTCTCTTCCCTCCCTCTGTACCCCTGTGAATAAATAGACGAAGGTCCCCTGGTTCTCTTCCCTCCCTCTGTACCCGTGAATAAATAGACGAAGGTCCACTGGTCCTCTTCCCTCCCTCTGTACCCGTGAATAAATAGACGAAGGTCCACTGGTCCTCTTCCCTCCCTCTGTACCCCTGTGAATAAATAGACGAAGGTCCACTGGTCCTCTTCCCTCCCTCTGTACCACTGTGGATAAATAGACGAAGGTCCACTGGTCCTCTTCCCTCCCTCTGTACCACTGTGAATAAATAGACGAAGGTCCACTGGTCCTCTTCCCTCCCTCTGTACCCCTGTGAATAAATAGACGAAGGTCCACTGGTCCTCTTCCCTCCCTCTGTACCACTGTGAATAAATAGACGAAGGTCCACTGGTCTTCTTCCCTCCCTCTGTACCACTGTGAATAAATATATGACTACATTTAGCTTTTGTTTCTGTTCTGAATAAAGGAAGTAGCATACTATCCCTACTTTACCAATCCCGTACTTCAATAGATACAAATTAAGTGATCCAAAGTCTAAAAAAATACAGTTGAAGTCAGAAGTTTACATACACCTAAGCCAAATACATTTAAACTCGGTTTTTCACAATTACTGACATTTAATCCTAGTAAAAATCCCTCGTTTTAGGTCAGTTAGGATCATTACTTTACTTTAAGGTTGTAAAACATCAGAATAATAGTAGAGAAAATGATTTATTTCAGCTTTTACTTCTTTCATCACATTCCCAGTGGATCAGAAGTTTGCATACACTCATTTCGTGTTTGGTAGCTTTGCCTTTAAATTGTTTAACTTGAGTCAAACGTTTTGGGTAGCCTTCCACAAGCTTCCCACAATAAGTTGGGTGAATTTTGGCCCATTCCTCCTGACAGAGCTGGTGTAACTGAATCAGGTTTGTAGGCCTCCTTGTTCGCACATGCTTTTTCAGTTCTGCCCACACATTTTCTATAGGATTGGAGGTCAGGACTTTGTGATGGCCACTCCAATACCTTGACTTTGTTGTCCTTAAGCCATTTTGCCACAACTTTGGAAGTATGCTTGGGGTCATTGTTCATTTGGAAGACCCATTTGCGACCAAGCTTTAACTTCGTGACTGATTTCTTGAGATGTTGCTTCAATATATCCACGTAATTTTCCTTCCTCATGAAGCCATCTATTTTGTGAAGTGCACCAGTCCCTCCTGCAGCAAAGCACCCCCACAACAAGATGCTGCCACCCCCGTGCTTCACGGTTGGCATGGTGTTCTTCGGCTTGCAAGCCACCCCCTTTTTCCTCCAAACATAACAATGATCATTATAGCCAAACAGTTCTATTTTTGTTTCATCAGACCAGAGGACATTTCTCCAAAAGTATGATCTTTGTCCCCATGTGCAGTTGCAAACCATAGTCTGGCTTTTTATTGCGGTTTAGGAGCAGTGGCTTCTTCCTTGCTGAGCAGCCTTTCAGGTTAAGTCGATATAGGACTCGTTTTCCTGTGGATATAGATACTTTTGTACCTGTTTCCTCCAGCATCTTTACAATGTCTTTTGCTGTTGTTCTGAGATTGATTAGCACTTTTTGCACCAAAGTACGTTCATCTCTAGGAGACAGACCGCGTCTCCTTCCTGAGCGGTATGATGGCTGTGTGGTTCCATGGTGTTTATACTTGCATACTATTGTTTGTACAGATGAACGTTTTACCTTCAGGCATTTGGAAATTGCTCCCAAAGATAAACCAGACTTGTGGAGGTCTACCATTTTTTTCTGAGGTCTTGGCTGATTTCTTTTGATTTTTCCATGATGTCAAGCAAAGAGGCACTGCGTTTGAAGGTAGGCCTTGAAATACATCCACAGGTACACCTCCAACTGACTCAAATGATGTCAATTGGCGTATCAGAAGCTTCTAAAGCCATGACATCATTTTCTGGAATTGTCCAAGCTGTTTAAAGGCACAGTCAACTTAGTGTATGTAAACTTCTGACCCACTGGAATTGTGATACAGTGAATTATAAGTGAAATAATCTGTCTGTAAACAATTGTTGGAAAAATTACTTGTGTCATGCACAAAGTAGATGTCCTAACCGACTTGCCAAAACTATAATGTTTAAATGTTGAAGTCAGAAGTTTACATCCACTTAGCTTGTAGTCACTAAGACTAGTTTTCAATCACTCCACAAATGTCTTGTTAACAAACTAAACACATCCAGTAGATGTACACTAAACAGGAACATTAAAAAGACAGAATTGAAACCATTACCATGGCAACATGATGGGCAGCCATTACTGTCTAACGCCAGACTAACAGCAATACAATCATTCTGTTCCCACAAAGCAGACCTTGTGGTGTGGACACACAGTGTTCACTATTACAGAAATCCATCAATCCATCAGCAGGTAGGATATTGTTGGCCTCAACACTTGTTGGCCTCGCAGGTTTCATCAGATAGTTGAAATAAATGGTAGTCATCATCATAACTATAATCATAGTCATAAAGCCACCTTTATGCCCGCGCCAAACTGTCCTGCCATTTAGATTTACTGTCAATGTGCTGCTGAAGAGAGGAGGGTGAACACACACACCAATACACACACAGTTCCCTGTGGGCACACCCACCCACACAGGTGTGTTCTACCTGAGAGCTCTACTCTGGCAGGCACAAAATGGATCCCATCAGAAATGGCTGGGGGCGCTCTCACCAGAAAGGCTGGGGGGGCTCTCATCAGAAATGGCTGGGGGGCTCTCATCAGAAATGGCTGGGGGGCTCTCATCAGAAATGGCTGGGGGGGGGGCTCTCATCAGAAGTACACTGGTGAATTCTCAAGGGAGTACAAAGACACACTGTACCACACACAATACGGCAGGTGTGGAAGACAAATTAGATTCAATATAAATATAATCCCTCAATGATCTAATATCGTCCACCGTGAGAGATATTAGCCGTTCACAACGTCTGACTTGTAGTTGAAGGAGAAACTTACAAAATTGCTCATTGCCATGTCTGTCATCATTCTGGAAATAAGCCACACCAGTGGAGGCTGGTGGGAAGAGCCACATGTGAGTTGGAATGAATCAGAGAGGAAAGGCAGCATGTTTTGATGATAGTTTAATGGTGGGTTTGACTCAGAATGAATAACACATCTAGTAATATTGCATAAGTGGCATGATACTGTGGTCTTTCTGCTCATACCACTGTGACCTGTGCAAATATGGACCACCGTAAGAAATAAAAACAAAGTAACTATGACAACGTAAAGAAAAATAAAATGCATTAAAACATTTATTTTTTTAAACAAGATGGTGAAAAAGTCAAATCTAGTCAGTAGTGACATATTCAAGTACAAATGAAAGGAAAATCAACTTACTTTTCTAACACATTGGGTTTTAATAAAGTCGCAAGAGTACTTCAAGATAACATCACACGGTCTTGATTCACTGCCGAGCTGCAGTCTCTAAAAGCACTGCTTTGATCATCTTTTATAACCAAACGTGAAAGAACATTTTGATGAAACGGTATATGCCAGGTGGTTTTGGCCAACACAGTAGTTTTTAGGTATAACTGGTCATCTCTGGTACAAAGACAAAGACACTAAAAACAAATCTGATGGAGATGCACAGCTCCAAGGCATAACCGGTCTCTACGGTCAATGAGACTTGACTGATACAATGGACCCCTTGAGATAACAGAAGTAGATACAGAAGCGCTTCCTCATAGTATTTCACCTCGGGCCTTGTATTTTACACCACCATGTGACATGCCTGGACTTCAACCTTCATTTACAGCTTTATAGCTACTTTTCCTTATAGTTGGCCACAGATTTTTATGGGAATATTCAAAAAAATCAGGGGGAAAAAACCATGTGCATTTTCCCACCAGAGCCGTGTTTTCATCCCACTGACTTGTGGGTAAAAGGCTGTGCGTGATGACGTAGTGCACATCAAAATAACTTTTACCTTCAATTCTGAGTTTAAAAAGTCTTAAATGGTCTTTCATGGCATTTGGGCTCCTGAGTGGCGCAGTGGTCTAAGACACTGCTTCTCAGTGCAAGAGGCGTAGTACCTGTACACTGCAGTACCTGGTTCGAATCCAGGCTACATCACATCCGGCCGTGATTGGGAGTCCCATAGGATGGAGCACCGTCGACCGGGTTTGGCCGTCATTGTAAATAAGAATTTGTTCTTAAACTGGACTTGCCTAATTAAATAAAGGTAACATTTTCAACTCTACTGATGGCTTTGTCACTACAAATGTTGCGCTGTATAGCAAATGTGCCCACTTTGGTTTTGACACGTGCTCTAGCCAACAGCTCACAGATGCAGGTCGGCCTCTAGCCTACATGATGAGATTATTATGGACAAAAGAGCCAGATTTGTACTTATTTGTCAAACGGCAGCCAAGCATCAACCATCATGTCACCAGAATATGACTCTTGATATTGAATGGAAAGGAGCATCGATCATCATGTCACCAGAATAAGACCCTTGATATTGAATGGAAAGGAGCATCATCACCTTAGACTTTCACCACCCTGTGAAGTTAATCAGAACTCATTTAATATGTAGCTTAATAAACTGCATGCTTTTAGGAGTCGTAGTGCGAGGGCCACACAACATATCATCGTGTGACTTAAAGTTTACGTCGACATAATGGCTATTATATCAATATTTGAGGATAAAAAAAGCGTCTCGCATGAATTTTACAGAAACAAAAATATCCCATCTCGTCTAGCGTATATTGTTTTGTCGACATTTTGGACGAGTTTACTGACAAATTCGCCGTTTCCATCAGGTCTGTGGTGACATTTTCTTTCCCGGATGGAAACCTGCTTAGTGTTGGTGTCCTCATTTCTGGATGAGGTGCAGAACTCAAGGTACTAATACAGCACATGTCAACACATGCAGTGTAAAGATAATGTCCTATAATGTTGAGTTACAGCAACAAGGTGAGTTCTGGACCCACAGTTCCTCTGAAAGATACTATTGGAGGACAGTAGAACAGATCTCCACATTGCTCATCAAGATGACTCATTATCTACTTGGAGTGCCAACAGATTAACGTGTAAAAAAGAAAAAAAAGAAAAGTGACCCAAATCTCCTTTGAGGTGCTGTAAAGGCCTTACAAGCCAACCGCTTGCTGTGACTCCAGATAAAGTGTTGCTGCTGTATATTCTACTCAACGGTTCAGTGACCTCCAGAAAGAACAACAGTGACAATGTAAACAACTAAAAAAGTGCAGCATCTCTCAAACAACAGAAACCAATTCATCTCCAGTAGAGACCAGAGATAAGGTCGCTCTCTGTGTGTGTGTGTGTGTGTGTGTGTGTGTGTGTGTGTGTGTGTGTGTGTGTGTGTGTGTGTGTGTGTGTGTGTGTGTGTGTGTGTGTGTCAAGCAGCATAGCTCCGTAACGCAACACCGTCCTAGTAGCGCCGACAGTGTTCTGTGAAGAAACCGTGAGAAATGTTTATGGTACCTACCTAGCAGAGGAGAGCTACTCTATAGGTATTCTGGTTAACTGTGTATTAATCTAGTGTCCAGTTGCTTCGTCACAGAGGAAGTCCCCCTGCTTTTAGGGAGGTTTCCCTGGTCCTTCTTCTGGCTATGGCCTCCTGCTTCTTCCTCTCAATCTCCTCCTCCGTGCATCGCCCCGTCACCGGACTGCTGACGAACACTGAGAAACAAATCACATTACATGGAAATATGACTCTGACTGCAATTGAAAAGCTTAAAGACAAAATGTGGCTACAGTGACTGGCGGATAAAAAGCACAGGCAATTAGTGTATCAATTTTTATGCACAAGAAGTTAATACATTTACACATTTACTCAGCCTTTACATCTTTGAAAATACATTATTGAATATTATTGCTCTTCAGTTCTAAAGTACATCTCCAAACCTCTCAGAGCCCTGACCCAACAACCATCTATTTACCTCCTAACCTCTCAGAGCCCTGACCCAACAGCCATCTATTTACCTCCCAACCTCTCAGAGCCCTGACCCAACAGCCATCTATTTACCTCCTAACCTCTGAGCCCTGACCCAACAGCCATCTATTTACCTCCTAACCTCTCAGAGCCCTGACCCAACAACCATCTATTTACCTCCTAACCTCTCAGAGCCCTGACCCAACAGCCATCTATTTACCTCCTAACCTCTCAGAGCCCTGACCCAACAACCATCTATTTACCTCCAAACCTCTGAGCCCTGACCCAACAGCCATCTATGTACCTCCTAACCTCTCTGAGACGTGACCCAACAGCTATCTATTTACCTCCTAACCACTGAGCCCTGACCCAACAACCATATATTTACCTCCTAACCTCTCAGAGCCCTGACCCAACAGCAATCTATTTACCTCCTAACCTCTCAGAGCCCTGACCCAACAGCAATCTATTTACCTCCTAACCTCTCAGAGCCCTGACCCAACAGCCATCTATTTACCTCCTAACATCTCAGAGCCCTGACCCAACAACCATCTATTTACCTCCTAACCTCTCAGAGCCCTGACCCAACAACCATCTATTTACCTCCTAACCTCTGAGCCCTGACCCAACAGCCATCTATTTACCTCCTAACCTCTCAGAGCCCTGACCCAACAGCCATCTATTTACCTCCTAACCTCAGAGCCCTGACCCAACAGCCATCTATTTACCTCCTAACCTCTGAGCCCTGACCCAACAGCAATCTATTTACCTCCTAACCTCTCAGAGCCCTGACCCAACAGCCATCTATTTACCTCCTAACATCTCAGAGCCCTGACCCAACAGCCATCTATTTACCTCCTAACCTCTCAGAGCCCTGACCCAACAACCATCTATTTACCTCCTAACCTCTCAGAGCCCTGACCCAACAGCCATCTATTTACCTCCCAACCTCTCAGAGCCCTGACCCAACAGCCATCTATTTACCTCCTAACATCTCAGAGCCCTGACTCAAACCTCTCAGAGCCCTGACCCAACAACCATCTATTTACCTCCTAACCTCTCAGAGCCCTGACCCAACAACCATCTATTTACCTCCTAACCTCTCAGAGCCCTGACCCAACAGCCATCTATTTACCTCCCAACCTCTCAGAGCCCTGACCCAACAGCCATCTATTTACCTCCTAACCTCTCAGAGCCCTGACCCAACAACCATCTATTTACCTCCTAACCTCTCAGAGCCCTGACCCAACAGCCATCTATTTACCTCCTAACCTCTGAGCCCTGACCCAACAACCATCTATTTACCTCCTAACCTCTCAGAGCCCTGACCCAACAACCATCTATTTACCTCCTAACCTCTCAGAGCCCTGAACCAACAGCCATCTATTTACCTCCTAACCTCTCAGAGCCCTGACCCAACAACCATCTATTTACCTCCTAACCTCTCAGAGCCCTGACCCAAACCTCTCAGAGCCCTGACCCAACAACCATCTATTTACCTCCTAACCTCAGAGCCCTGACCCAACAGCCATCTATTTACCTCCTAACCTCTCAGAGCCCTGACCCAACAGCCATCTCTTCAGTAAACTTGACTGCCTCCATTAGATGCGTTTTGTCATGTACTTGACAAGTTTAAAACCAGCTACACTGGCTGACTATGGGGAGCTCTTCTCTTCAGTACACTGGACTAGCTTGACTTCCAGGGATAAGTGGATAATGCTTTGAGTAAACTTCCTAATTGGCCTAATGTGTTGTTAGGGGCCAACATTTAATGTAATACTAGAGCTAAACTGACAAGTGGAGGATTATTGTTTTGCCTTTTTATGGGGTAAAAAGCTCACCTTTGTTGCCGATGGCGGCCGAGTCCGACAGATGTCTCTTGAACGATGATGCATGATGGGAATTCAACTTTGGGAGGGCACTCGCCGACACTGTCCGTGGCATGACCGACTTTGAGTCCCCCGCTTGGAAGGTTCTAACTCCAAGGGATCCTAGGCCAAATGTTCCCCGGGCTGGAGCACCCCTCAGCTGGGTAAACTTGTCCAGACCCTCCCCGCTGCCTGGATGGCTCTGGGACATGACTGTATGATGTCCGACCCAAACATTACCTGCTTTCGCTGGAATGTTCCATCTCTGAAAGTGCACAGGGGTGCTACTCCTATCTCCTGGTGCCGAGTTGGAGCGGCCAGACGTGCAGGTGGTTGACTGTTTACTGCTAGGACCACCTACAGCCCTATCCATAGTCATAGACCCCTCTCTCGCTGCAGCCAGAGGGGCGGTTGGAGTGGCTTTCGGTTTGCTCTCTTGGACGCGGACCTCAGTGGCATCCGTGGTTGCGGTGGCACCATCGGACTGACTGTTGGAGATCCTCTCCACGTCGTCACACACCTGATACAGCAGTTCGTCATCGTCACCTTCGTCGTCGTTCCACAGCGACTCAGAGTCAAACAGGGACTGGAGGTCCTCCTCTGAGATGTCTTTGAAAGCGGAGTCTGGGGCTGTGGTTCCACGGGAGGTTGGAGTTGTGGCTGTGCTCACCCCTTCTGCAGAATCTCTACTGGGGCCCCTACTCCCCAGGGCTGCAGACACACCGGGCCTCTCAGGCTGGGCCTCTCCAACAGTGAGGAACGGTCTGGGTGCTTCTCTGGTTGTCGGAGCCATATTCACCTGGAAACAAAGTTTGGGCTCCAGCAGGAAAGTGTTTCTGCTGGCGGGCTTGGGTTTAGGACACGGCCCAGTGAGGCCACCTCTGTTTGAGGGTTGAAGGTGTGTGCTTGTCCCCTTCCAGACAGAGTGAGAGGGCAGGCTGATAGGATTAGAGGTAGTAGAGGAGGGTGGTAGGGTCTTTTCTGTATCTGTTAGCAGCTGTGTGTTGTCTCTGTCAGTGCTCAGAGTCAGTGAGCTGCTGGGTTTGGGGGACAGCGTTTTCAGCCCCTCAGGATTCTGGGTCATCTCCAACACGATAGGGTCATTGAGAAGGTCGTCATCCTCCCAGTCAAAGTCCTCGTCTTTCGCCACAGTTGTCGTGGCATTCCACTGTCCCACATCCTCTTTACCAGTACGAGCCGATGAACCAGACGTGCTTCCCCCGCCAGGCTTGACCTCCGACACTTTGACGAGGTCATCGGTAGTGAGATGGCTGACCCCAACTTGAACCTTGACCTCCTGAGAACAGGTGGAGGCGGTCGACCCTTGGCTGAGCCGTCCGGTGACTCGCTGCGTCGGCCCGTCGAACAGAGCGTTAAGCTCCGCCTCTACCTGCTGGGCTGATGACGACATTGTCGTCGAGCCCTTGGGTTCCTCCTCGTACCTGTTGTTGTTTATGTTATTGTTCCTGTGTTCAGAACTCTTCCTCTCTCTGTCCTGCTGGTGCATGCTGATGTCAAACTGCCTGGCCAGCTGCATCAAGTCCTCCACTGAGCTTTTCCTGTAGAGAGGAGAGGATGAAGTGAGTGGATGAATGAACAAGTAAGGCATAATTAATATATTGAGGAACCTTTGAAGAAGCTGGTATAAGCACTAGCAAAAAATCTGAACGCAAGAATGATCTGATTAAGAGAATTACTGGAAAAGACAAAACTATTGGACGAGAAATAAACCTTACATGTTAAATAAAAGGTTTTCAACTTGTCAAGCTGAATACACAAGTGATTTGTACAAGTTCACTCACCGAGTGGATTTCTTCCTTGCATTGGGCGGGCGTACCTCTGGGGTACAGGGGACAGCACTGTCCCCAATCCACTGGAGCAGAGGACTATCCACAGAGACATGCTGGGCATCCTGGAAAAGGAAAACAAACAGCTGGTTTGTGTGCTATGACCAAGCTAAAGCTTTGGGAGTACTTTCAAGCCAGGGCCCAGGCTTTAACCTCCAGTGCTTCAAGAAGAACCAGATTTAGAATGTCTTCTTTCAAAGCATCTCTTTACATCCACTGAAACAAATCAACACAGTAGAATGCAGTCTTTTACATTTTAATATAGCGAGGCCTTTATATCCACAGTAACACATGATTCTAAAACATGTTGGTGCTGCAGGGCACCAGAATCTATTCATTTATTATATTTAACTGGGCAAGTTAGTTAAGAACTAATTCTTATTTACAATGACGGCCTATACTCCATCTATCAATGGACCTCAGTGACACGGTGAACATGTTTTATATACTGACCTTAGGGGCGATCCGATTGACAATGTCTGATATCTCAACAACTCTGGTGTCGCTGGGCCATTCCCCTGGAGAATAAGGACAGCAACAGTTAGCCTTCTGTTGGCACGCATACATAGTCATCACAATCACTTGGGGCATAAAGACCACTAGCGGACACTGTAAGTAGCCTGTGTGTCGGCTCTGTGATCTGTGGAGGAATGAAACACATGACCTTCTATCAACTAAGACACCGTCATGTACCGGCTTTGAGAAGAACAACTAAAAGATGGGTGGATTGAGGATGACACATGATGGTCTGATAGGTGTGAGGAGAATGAGGAAGAGGAGGAATGAAGGACAAAGATATGCTAATTTTAAAGCTAAATCAGCCTTTTGTTCATCAGGTGACTTAACAACACCATCATACCACTTCTAGCAGGAGTAGGTGATGCCGGGTCCCATATGATGTCTTGTAAAATATCTCCATCCCCGGGTGAATCAGCAATGTTGTTTAAGCCCGTGTATCTGCCCCTCGCTCGTCGTTTGGGCGTCTCCAGATCTGGTGGGAACGAGACGAACTGTAAGGAGGTCACTAGACATACTAAATAGGTGAACAACAAATGGGGTCTACCTGGTCACGCATGAGTACAATAGGGAGAGCATCAGCGCGTGTGGGACTAGGGGCTAATGCAGTGTTCAGTTATGTATGGAGCCATGTCATCGTGGAATGCTCTGCCACTCAGGAAAAAAGTCAGTTTAGCTTTGAAAAAATATTTAAAAATAACCTATTGTATCACAGCACCTCTCTTCTTTCTAAAGATTATATATTTTTTATTTAACAAGGAAAGTCAGTTAAGAACAAATTATTATTTACAATGACAACCTACCCCGGCCAAACCCTAACGACGCTGGGCCAAATGTGCGCTGCCTTATGGGACTCCCAAACACAGCCGGTTGTGATACAGCCTGGAATCGAACCAGGGTCTGTAGTGACGCCTCTAGCACTGAAGATGCAGTGCCTTAGACTGCTGCGCCACTCGGGAGCCCCAAAATCTAATTTAACTGTATATAAGAATATGAATATATTAATAGTGTGTAAATAGTATTTTTGTTGTCTCTTGGTGTCTTTCTAATATATAACTCTTATGTTTTATATTTGTATAATGTCCTTGTCTATAACTGTTTAGTACTTAGTAATTTATTTGTACGTTTTATGTGGACCCCAGGAAGAGTAGCTGCTGCATGTGCTGTAGTTAATTAAAGGTTACAATTAAAACGCTAACGTGGATCCTAATAAACAAACCAATGGTTTTGGAACGTTCAGATAGAAATAGAACGAGGAATCACATCAGTTCTATACATTACATTTCTATCTGCAACGTTGAAAAACGTTTGGCAACTGAACGTGGCCCTGGCTAGCTAACTACGGCTCTGCCCAGCTAATTAACGTTCGAGCTGTTTATCCTGCAACCTACACGAACGTTTGCCAAACTTAGCTATTGGGTCTAGATGTTGTTAGCTACCCAACTAGCTGGATAACGATACCATTCCCGTGCACTTTTAGCAACCATCTTACCTTTAGAACGAGTATGTGGTGACTTCCTGACAGAAGGTGAAGATTTGGGTGTCAGTTTCGGGCTTTTACCCGATTTGTTTGTTCTCAACCTTTTTTGAGAAAATGTGGAAACATGACTCCAGATTTCACTTATGTCATTTGAGCCAGTGTTATGGTCATGCTTTCTTGGATTTGGCATATTTCGTCGTCAGTTTTCTTGTTCCTCATTTGACTTTACCATAGATGACTTGACTATTTAAACGCAAAATGAATCGCTTGTCATTATCCCGATTGCTTATCTTCGTAGGTAAAAGTGTGCTGTGTTTGTGTTCAGCATGTACACCGCCATGATGTTGTGTGACGTCACGTCAAAATGCATAAACCTGATTGGTTAATAGCGCTTTACCCGCTCCCTCTGCAAAAGTGAATTTGCCCCCAGACACTGAACTGAGATCAGTTTTTCAATTTTACTCACTTTTTGTTTTTGCTTGAGTTATGGCAACTGGGATGTTTACTAGTTGTGTTTACAAGTGATGCTGAAATATGTTAGAACACGAACCTGCAAAGTTTATTTGTCACTTGCGCCGAATAGACCTTACAGTGAAATGCTTACTTACAGGCTCTAACCAATAATGCAAAAAAAAATTATTAGGTGAACAATAAAATAAATAAAAAATAATGTCAAGAGATAGAAACAACAGTATAAAAGTAGCGAGGCTACATACAGACACCGGTTAGTCAGGCTGATTGAGGTAGTATGTGCATGTAGATATGGTTAAAGTGACTATGCATATATGATGAACAGAGAGTAGCAGTAGCGTAAAATAGGGGTTGGCGGGTGGTGGGTGGTGGGACACAATGCAGACAGCCCGGTTAGCCAATGTGCGGGAGCACTGGATGATCTGGCCAATTGAGGTAGTATGTACATATCTACATGGATATATAGTTAATGTGACTGTGCATATATGATAAACAGAGAGTAGCAGCAGCGTACAAGAGGGGGTTCAGGGGGGGTGGGGGACAAACAATGCAAATAGTCCGGGTAGCCATTTGATTACCTGTTCAGGAGTCTTATGGCTTGGGGTAAAAACTGTTGAGAAGCCTTTTTGTCCTAGACTTTGCTCTCCGGTACCGCTTGCCATGCGGTAGTAGAGAGAACAGTCTATGACTGGGGTGACTGGGGTCTTTGACAGTTTTTAGGGCCTTCCTCTGACACCGCCTGGTGTAGAAGTCCTGGATGGCAGGAAGCTTAGCCCCAGTGATGTACTGGGCCGTACGCACTACCTTCTGTAGTGCCATGCGGTCGGAGGCCGAGCAGTTACCATACCAGGTGCAACTAGTCAGGATGCTCTCGATGTTGCAGCTGTAGAAGCTTTTGAGGATCTCAGGAACCCATGCCAAATATTTGTAGTTTCCTGAGGGGGAATAGGCTTTGTCGTGCCCTCTTCACGACTGTCTTGCTGTGTTTGGACCGTTCTAGTTTGTTGGTGATATGGACACCAAGGAACTTGAAGCTCTCAACCTGCTCCACTACAGCCCTGTCGATAAGAATGGGGGGGTACTCTGTCCTCCTTTTCCCGTAGTCCACAATCATCTCCTTAGTCTTGGTTACGTTGAGGGATAGGTTGTTATTCTGGCACCACCCGGCCAGGTCTCTGACCTCCTCCCTATAGGCTGTCTCGTCGTTGTCGGTGATCAGGCCTACCACTGTTGTGTCATCTGCAAACTTAATGATGGTGTTGGAGTCATGGTGGCAATGCAGTCGTGGGTGAACAGGGAGTACAGGAGGAGACTGAGCACACACCTCTGGGGGGCTCAAATGTTGAGGATCAGTGTGGCAGAGGTGTTGCTAACTACCCTCACCACCTGGGGGTGGCCCATCAGGAAGTCCAGGATCCAGTTGCAGAGGGAGGTGTTTAGTCCCAGGGTCCTTAGCTTAGTGATGAGCTTTGAGGGCACTATGGTGTTGAATGCTGAGCTGTAGTCAATGAATAGCATTCTCACATAGGTGTTCCTTTTGTCCAGGTGGGAAAGGGCAGTGTGGAGTGCAATAGAGATTGCATCATCTGTGGATCTGTTAGGGCGGTATGCAAATTGGAGTGGGTCTAGGGTTTCTGGTGGTGTTGATGTGAGCCATTACCAGCCTTTCAAAGCACTTCATGGCTACGGACGTGAGTGCTACGGGTCTGTAGTCATTTAGGCAGGTTGCCTTTGTGTTCTTGGGCACAGGGACTATGGTGGTCTGCTTGAAACATGTTGGTATTACAGACTCAATCAGGAACATGTTAAAAATGTCAGTGAAGACACCTGCCAGTTGGTCAGCACATGCCCGGAGCACACGTCCTGGTAATCCATCTGGCCCCGCAGCCTTGTATATGTTGACCTGTTTAAAGGTCTTACTCACGTCGACTACGGAGAGCGTGATCACACAGTCGTCCAGAACAGCTGATGCTCTCATGCATGCCTCAGTGTTGCTTACCTCAAAGCGATCATAGAAGTGATATAGCTCGTCTGGATAGGCTTGTGTCATCGGGCAGCTCGCGGCTGTGCTTCCCTTTATAGTCTGTAATAGTTTGCAAGCCCTGCCACATAAGACGAGCGTCGGAGCCGGTCTAGTATAATTCAATCTTACCCCTATATTGATGCTTTGCCTGTTCACCATCTCACCAGAGCTCTCAAAATAAAAACAGCATTTAAAACAGACGGAAAGTTCAGGAAGATACATAAAATAGCCTAGAACAAAACAAGCCTGTGTCATATGCAATCAGCCATAGAGTGAAACACTACCTGGTTCTTTAAAGTGATAACTCAACCAATGCCTCATTAACTTTTTGGCAACTTAAGCTAACTGTCCCGCATGCCATCAGCTTTGGGAAGTGATACTCCACTCATCTGTACCCAACCCCTCCCGATACACTTCAAGCCCTGGGCCTATATCCACAAAAAGCCTTATTCATTAGGATCTAAAAGAAGATACTGATCCCAGATCAGCTCCTCTACTTTGAGAGGCTTTGTGGATACGGGCCCAGGGCTGTGTTTGCTCTGAATCTCAATGCAAACATGATGGTAATGTGTCACTTCCCTCATCACACTGATGTGGAGACATGACCCTGTCCTGACCGTACTGAGGTCCGACACTAACTGCTAGGGGTCACACACTCTTTAGACCGATTGTGTGTGTGTGTGTGTGTGTGTGTGTGTGTGTGTGTGTGTGTGTGTGTGTGTGTGTGTGTGTGTGTGTGTGTGTGTGTGTGTGTGTGTGTGTGTGTGTGTGTGTGTGTGTGTGTGTGTATGTCTGTATATGTGAATGTCTGTATATGTGTATGTCTGTATGTGTGTGTGTCTGTATATGTGTATGTCTGTATATGTGTATGTCTGTATATGTGTATGTCTGTATATGTGTATGTCTGTGTGTGGTGTATGTCTGTATATGTGTATGTCTGTATATGTGTATGTCTGTATATGTGTATGTCTGTATATGTGAATGTCTGTATATGTGTATGTCTGTGTATGTGTATGTCTGTATATGTGTATGTCTGTGTGTGGTGTATGTCTGTATATGTGTATGTCTGTATATGTGTATGTCTGTGTGTGTGTATGTCTGTATATGTGTATGTCTGTATATGTGTATGTCTGTATATGTGTATGTCTGTATATGTGTATGTCTGTATATGTGTATGTCTGTATATGTGTATGTCTGTATATGTGTATGTCTGTGTGTATATGTGTATGTCTGTGTGTATATGTGTATGTCTGTGTGTGGTGTGTGGTGTATCAGAGGGGTTGGTAGAGATGGAGACCATTCTCCCTCTCTGGATTTATAAGTGTTCTTCTAGATCTAGTTTAGATAAGTCTGGAGTGTAAGTAAAAGCTGACAGGAAAAATATAGATGGATAAATATTGTATTAGTCATATCTTGACCTAAATTAACCTCAAATCTATTTTTCGAGGGGTATTTTCTTTCCAGGTTTATTATCAAGAGAGATCTAAGGTTGGTATATACTTCAGTAGATCATTCAGTATAGTAGCCTAACCTGTGTGTTCAGCAGATATAGTTGGGTTATAGTTGGGTTAGATTTAGAGTCAGGGTCAGATTGAGTTAGGTTTAGGATCAGATATAGTTGGGTTAGATTTAGAGTCAGGGTCAGATTGAGTTAGGTTTAGGATCAGATATAGTTGGGTTAGGTTTAGAGTCAGGTTCAGATATAATTGGGTTGGGTTTAGGGTCAAAAATAGTTGGGTTAGGTTTAGAGTCAGGGTCAGATATAGTTGGGTTAGGTTTAGGGTCAAATATAGTTGGGTTAGGTTTAGGGTCAGATATAGTTGGGTTAGGTTTAGAGTCAGGGTCAGATATAGTTGGGTTAGGTTTAGGGTCAGATATAGTTGGGTTAGGTTTAGAGTCAGGGTCAGATTGAGTTAGGTTTAGGGTCAGATATAGTTGGGTTAGGTTTAGAGTCAGGGTCAGATATAATTGGGTTGGGTTTAGGGTCAAATATAGTTGGGTTAGGTTTAGAGTCAGGGTCAGATATAGTTGGGTTAGGTTTAGGGTCAAATATAGTTGGGTTAGGTTTAGGGTCAGATATAGTTGGGTTAGGTTTAAGTTCAGATATGGTTGGGTTAGGGTCAGATATAGTTGGGTTAGGGTTAGGGACAGATATAGTTGGGTTAGGGTCGATATAGTTGGGTTATGTTCAGGAATAATTGGGTTAGGTTTAGTATCAGTTAAAGTTGGGTTAGGGTCAGGTCTAGTTGTGTTAGGTTTAGGGTCAGATATAGTTGGCTGATGGTCAAGTATAATTGGGTTAGGTTTAGGGTCAGATATAGTTGGGTTCGGGTCAGATATAGTTGGGTTCGGGTCAGATATAGTTGGGTTAGGGTCAGATATAGTTGGGTAAGGGTTAGGGTTAGATATAGTTGGGTTCGGGTCAGATATATTTGGGTTAGGGTTAGATATAGTTGGGTTAGGGTTAAGGTCAGATATAGTTGCTTTAGGGTCAGATATAGTTGGGTTAGGGTCAGATATAGTTTTGTTCGGGTCAGGAAGATTTGGGTTAGGGTCAGACACAGTTGGGTTAGGGTCAGGTCTGGTTGGGTTAGGTTTAGGGTCAGATATAGTTGGCTGATGGTCAGGTATAATTGGGTTAGGTTTAGGGTCAGATATAGTTAGGTTAGTGCCAGGTAGAGTTGGGTTAGGTTTAGGGTCAGATATAGTTGGGTTAGGGTCAGATATAGTTGGGTTAGGGTCAGATATAGTTGGGTTTGGGTTAGATATAGCTGGGCAAGGGTTAGATATAGTTGGGTTAGGGTCAGATATAGTTGCGTTAGGGTCAGATATAGTTGGTTTAGGGTCAAATATAGTTGGGTTAGGTTTAGGGTCAGATACAGTTGGGTTAGGTTTAAGTTCAGATATGGTTGGGTTAGGGTCAGATATAGTTGGGCTAGGGTTAGATGTTGTTGGGTTATGGTTAGGGTCAGATATAGTTGGGTTATGGTCAGATAAAGTTGGTTTAGGGTCAGATATAGTTGGGTTAGGGTCAGATGTAGTTGGGTTAGGGTCCGATATAGTTGGTTAGGTCCAGGGTCAGATATAGTTGGGTTAGGGTAAGATATATTTGGGTTAGGGTCAGATATAGTTTGGTTAGGGTTTAGGGTCAGATATAGTTTGGTTAGGGTCAGGTATATTTGGGTTGGGTTTAGGGTCAGATATAGTTTGGTTAGTGTCAGATATAGTTGGGTTAGGGTTAGGATCAGATATAGTTGGGTTAGGGTCAGATATAGTTGGGTTAGGGTTCGATATAGTTGGGTTAGGGTTAGAGTCAGATATATTTGGGTTAGGGTTAGATATAGTTGCGTTAGGGTCAGATATAGTTGCGTTAGGGTCAGATATAGTTGGGTTAGGGTTAGGATCAGATAGAGTTGGGTTAGGGTCAGATGTATTTGGGTTAGGGTTATATATAGTTGTATATATAGTTGGGTTAGGGTAAGATATAGTTGGGTTAGGGTTAGATATAGTTGGGTTAGGGTTAGAGTCAGATATAGTTGGCTTATGGTTAGATATAGTTGCGTTAGGGTCAGATGTAGTTGGGTTAGGGTCAGATATAGTTGGGTTAGGGTCAGATATAGTTGGGTTAGGGTTAGGGTCACATATAGTTGGGTTAGGGTTAGGGTCACATATAGTTGGGTTAGGGTCAGATATAGTTGGGTTAGGGTCAGATGTAGTTGGGTTAGGGTCAGATATAGTTGGGTTAGGGTTAGATGTAGTTGGGTTAGGGTTAGGGTCACATATAGTTGGGTTAGGGTCAGATATAGTTGGGTTAGGGTCAGATGTAGTTGGGTTAGGGTTAGACATTGTTGAACATTTGGTTCATCCCAATGAGCTTTGAAATATTTTATTCTCTCCTCATTTAGTGAGACAGATTGACACACACACACACACTAGGCAGTGTTCATCAAAGTTTCCACCAAGCCTCCATCCACCCCTCACTATTCGTGATGACATTATAGGTTGGTCACGTTCATACAGTAGCAGCGTACATAGTAGTGCTGTGGCTGCTGCATCAACCCCTGATAAATCACAATAAAACATGATTAATACTCCACCAAATGAGTGGCCTTTATTGCTCCTGTACGAGCAAAGAAAATTACTCCTCAGCAAAGAGGGGATAAAAATGCCCACTTTTCCCGCCCCCGTCGATAACACCCCCACCCCAAAACATATTCAAGCCCCCGTCGATAACACCCCCACCCCAAAACATATTCAAGCCCCCTTCGATAACACCCCCACCCCAAAACATATTCAAGCCCCCTTCGATAACACCCCCACCCCAAAACATATTCAAGCCCCCGTCGATAACACCCCCCACCCCAAAACATATTCCCGCCCCCCTCGATAACACCCCCCACCCCAAAACATATTCCCGCCCCCCTCGATAACACCCCCACCCCAAAACATATTCCCGCCCCCCTCGATAACACCCCCACCCCAAAACATATTCAAACCCCCGTCGATAACACCCGCACCCCAAAACATATTCAAACCCCCGTCGATAACACCCCCACCCCAAAACATATTCAAACCCCCGTCGATAACACCCCCCACCCCAAAACATATTCCCGCCCCCCTCGATAACACCCCCACCCCAAAACATATTCCCGCCCCCCTCGATAACACCCCCACCCCAAAACATATTCAAACCCCCGTCGATAACACCCCCACCCCAAAACATTTTCCCGCCCCCCTCGATAACAACCCCACCCCAAAACATATTCCCGCCACCGTCGATAACACCCCCCACCCCAAAACATTTTCCCACCCCCGTCGATAACAACCCCACCCCAAAACATATTCCCGCCACCGTCGATAACACCCCCCACCCCAAAACATATTCCCGCCACCGTCGATAACACCCCCCACCCCAAAACATATTCCCGCCCCCCTCGATAACAACCCCACCCCAAAACATTTTCCCACCCCCGTCGATAACAACCCCACCCCAAAACATTTTCCCACCCCCGTCGATAACACCCCCATCCCAAAACATATTCCCGCCCCCCTCGATAACACCCCCACCCCAAAACATGTCCCACCCCCCTCGATAACACCCCCACCCCAAAACATGTCCCATCCCCCTCGATAACACCCCCACCCCAAAACATGTCCCATCCCCTCGATAACACCCCCACCCCAAAACATAATTCCGCTGCCGTGGTCATGTGTAACATGATTCAGTTCAATCGTATTTTGAAACACAACGGAAGGCAAATGTTTTAAATCTTGTTTGTTATTGTAGGTGACCCTAAGATAGAATTACTGTCTGGCTGCATCTCTGTTACTGTAGGTGACCCTAAGATAGAATTACTGTCTGGCTGCAACAGGTTCAGAGACAAAGGATGCATCCCTATGTAGTGCAGTGCTATTGACCCAGGGCCCATTCTCTATGTAGTGCATTACTTTTGGCATAGGGCTCTGGTCAAAAGTAGTGCACTATAAATGGTGTATGGTGACATTTGGGACTCAGTAAAAGCTTGTGGATATACTTCAACACTGTTTCACATCAGTAATAACACATGTCTGGGTCAAAATGTGGCCATTTGTTGTGCTCATTTTGTAGTCTGTTGAATTATACAACCCTGAGAAGATGTCTGGGAAAACTTGTAGTTTCTCCTTTCTTAACAACGCATGTGATTTTCATTAGATGTAAAAGAGAAACTGAAACATAATAGTGTATTATTATTGGGGACATTTTTATTTAATTTAATTTAATTTACACATTATATTTTGATATAAAAATGTCTGATGTATAATTTAGTTTTGCTGGTGGTAATTTGTGTTACTTATGAAATCTTACTGAGGGATGAGAAATGTTCCATACATTTGACACATATTAGTATTTCAAGTTTTGTTCATTCAAACAGAACATGTTTCTCTGATGAATGCATGTTAAAGCACAGTGATACAATTGATTAAAAAACATGTTTAATAGAAAAAACAATACAAGATTAACTGAAATATATATATATCAAGTTTAATAGATGTACAAAACAAGTTTAATAGATGAATAAAACAAGTTTAATATGTATATAAAACAAGTTTAATATATACTGTATATAAAACAAGATTAACAGATATATACAAAAAGTTTAATAGATATACAAAACAAGTTTAATATATATATAAAACAAGATTAACAGATACATAAAAAAGTGTAACAGATATATAAAAAGTGTAACAGATATATAAAACAAGTTTAATAGATATATAAAACTAGTTTAACAGATATATAAAACAAGTTTAATAGATATATAAAACTAGTTTAACAGATGTATAAAACAATGTAGTTTGACACATGGTTCTCTGTATTTCTATCTCAGAGGATTTTCCTGAGCAAAGCACTAGATGGTGCCTGTTTACCTCTCTTGCTCTGTGTGTGTGTGTGCGTGCGTGTGTGGGAGTGTATCGTGTGTGTGTGTACCTGTGTGAGTGTGGTGCGTTTGATGCTGTGGGGATAGGGGCTGGATGCAGGGAGACTGGAGTAGGACGGATGTGTGTGTGCTTCTCTGGCCTTGACTGCTTCCCTGTGTGTGAATAACAGACACCACTGTCTACTCCCACACACACACACACACTCACTCACTCACTCACTCACTCACTCACTCACTCACTCACTCACACACACACACTCACACACACACACACACACACACAATATCACATTTCTTTGGATTATTGATACTGATGTTTTGTTCTGTCTTGGAGAGATGTGAGATTTTAGTTATGTTTTGCCTGCATTGTTTTAAACGAGTGGTATTGTTTATCTAGTCAGAGGTCAGAGGGGGCTGAGGGGAGCTATATGCCATGTTGGTCATATTAACAGTACTATTGTCATCAATGTTGTAGCCGGGCCAGAGGTCAAATAGCAACTAGAATGGGTAGAAAAATTGTGTGACTTGCTTCGAAGAATATTTTCAGAAAGTTTAGAAATTGATATTACTATTTTTGAAAACTGTTGGCTAGTTGTAAGTAATGACAGTATTACAGCAGTGGGATACTAGCCTTTAGTGATACCCTATATATACAAAAGTATGTGGACACCCCTTCAAATTTGTGGATTCTGTTTTTTCAGCGACACCCGTTACTGACAGGTGTATACAATCGAGCACACAGCCATGCAATCCCCATCGACAAACGTTGGCAGTAGAATGGCCTTACTGAAGAGCTCAGTGACTTTCAATGTGGCACCATCAATGGATGCACACCTTTCCAACAAGTCAGTTTGTCCAATTTCTGCCCTGCTAGACCTGCCCCGGCCAACTGTAAGGGCTGTTATTGTGAAGTGGAAACATCAAGGAGCAACAACGGCTCAGCCGTGAAGTGGTAGGCCACACAAGCTCATAGAACGGGACCGGCGAGTGCTGAAGTGCGTAGCGTGAAAAAATCGTCTTTCCTCAGTTGCAACACTCACTACCGAGTTCCAAACTGCATTTGGAAGCAACGTCAGCACAATAACGTGTTCGTCGGGAGCTTCATGAAATGTGTTTCCACGGCCTAGCAGCCACACACAA
The DNA here is from genome assembly GCF_029448725.1 of Salvelinus fontinalis. Lineage (NCBI taxonomy): Eukaryota > Metazoa > Chordata > Actinopteri > Salmoniformes > Salmonidae > Salvelinus > Salvelinus fontinalis. Next base: position 94,673,898 of record NC_074665.1, on the reverse strand, counting down.
GCCTAAGATCACCATGCGCAATGCCAAGCATCGGCTGGAGTGATGTAAAGCTCGCCGTCAAGGGGACTCTGGAGCAGTGGAAACGCATTCTCTGGAGCGACGGATCACACTTCACCATCTGGCAGTCCAATGGACGGATCTGGGTTTGACAGATGCCAGGAGAATGCTACCTGCCCGAATGCATAGTGCCAACTGTAAGGTTTGATGGAGGAGGAACAATGGTCTGGGGCTGTTTTTCATGGTTCAGGCCCCATAGTTCCAGTGAAGGGAAATCTTAATACAATGACCTTCTAGATGATTCTGTGCTTTCAACTTTGTGGCAACAGTTTGGGGAAGGCCCTTTCCTGTGTCAACATGATAAAAATGCCCCTGTGCACAAAGCGAGGTCCATACAGAAGTGGTTTGTCGAGATCAATGTGGAAGAACTTGACTGGCCTACACAGAGCCCTGACCTTAACCACATCGAACACCTTTGGGATGAATTAGAACACCGACTGTGAGCCAGGCCTAATCAGCCAACATCAGTGCCCAACCTCACTAATGCTCTTGTGGCGGAATGGAAGAAAGTCCCCACAAAATGTTCCAACATCTAGTGGAAAGCCTTCTCAGAAGAGTGGAGGCTGTTAAAGCAGAAAAGGGGGGATCAACTTCATATTAAAGTCCAGCAGTAACAATACCGTCGGGTCTGGACTGTCATTAAATGTGAAGACTGTTATTTATCAAATCAATTCTCTATGTGTAATTATTATTACGTGATTAAACTATTTATGCAAACTTTAATTAACTAGGAAGTCGGGGCACCACGGGAACATCTTCTTTAAAGAGTGTCAATTTCCCGAATATAACTCTTCAGATTTTCATATCTTATCAAAACAGTCGCTTATTAATGAATTGTTATTATTACCTCATCAGTTTTTCATTACTGAACGTCACAAACCCTTGGATATCTTCACAAACTCTAGCCTAAATCATGACTCAGCGATATACAAATTTGCTTAATTATTTATTTACTAACTAACTAAATAATCACACAGAATTACATAACAAAAAAACAGTCGATATTATTTACTACATGATACAAAGAAAAAATCCCTAGTGGACGAAGCCGAGATGACGGCTTGGTAGACAAAGGAAAGGGGTGGGAACTGAGAAAGAGCGGGAAAGACTAAATGGATTCACTACACACAGTGGATAATTGTACTCATGGTCATGCTAATACTTTGCATATGAACGGCCGCTCATTCTGAAAGAAATTGCAATGTACATATTTACGCTTGTATGTCATTGTTGTCTCTCTGTTGAAATCACTCCTGTAGAGTTCATCAGAGTCGCTGGTTAACTTTCCCAGAAGTCACAGTGTCTTTCGTGGTTTTAGGTGGTTAGAATGGATAGTTCAGAGTACCATTCGAAAATGTTCTCATAGAATATATGCTTCGGCAATGTTCGGTATTCTCGTCCTAGACTTACGTAATTTCTAGCTGCAGACTAGTAATTATACATCTAAGATTTGCTCTTATTCTGTAGTGATCGATATTCTCAGAGTTTAGCCATTTCCAGCCGTGTAGCCAAAACTACAGCTGTATGGCCTAATGGTCTATAGAATTATAACCATTCCAGCGTGGGGAATCTGTCCCGGCGTTCCCCCGACTTAATGTATATTTTGTAGGAAGTGGGTTATATACTCTGCGGAAAAAGGGGCAGTTTTATGACGTCTGATGTAATGTCTGGGCTCACCGGGGTGTGGCCACTGACTAGATAAAACTTTTTAACTAAACAAATATCTCATTTAGAAGGCCAACATGACATTACATCGTCTCACAAATAGTTTCATATCCAATCATATCCTCCAATTTTGGGGAATAGGAGTTGAACAAAGAGAAGCTCTTCGTTCCATAGGTTTATTTCCCCTCTCTTTCTGCATGACCAGGGGGAGAGAGTCTCTGCCAGGAATTCAGGACCTGTCGTAAAGGCATATAACTTGTGGTGGGAGAGAGAGAGTGAGAGAGAGGGGGGAGCCACGATATACACTCCAAAGGGCCACGTCGTGACAATACTCATTGTTCTCTCAAGTCCACCAGTAACAATGCTCACTGTTCTCTCAGGTATTTTTAGCTGATGTCAGCTCAGATTCTGTCCAACTTTTTCAGAGAGGCCAAAATGTCTCGACAACAGTATTGTGAATGGTCTGTATATATCTTTATTCCACCTGAGTTTTTATTTCAGGACACATTCATGCATAGCATATACAATAATCTGTAAAACATTGACATATGTACAAATAAATCAAGTCAACAAAATGGAGGTAGATCCCTGTCCACAGATATTCAAGGTGCTGGCACTGGCAGGAAAGCAGCTTGGGAACCAAAACACATATTTGCCTAACCCTAACCCTAACCCTAACCCTAGCTCTAGCCCTAGCCCTAACCCTAGCCCTAACCCTAACCCTAACCCTAGCCCTAACCCCTAACCCTAGCTCTAGCCCTAACCCCTAACCCTAGCTCTAGCCCTAACCCTAACCCTAACCCCTAGCCCTATCCCTAGCTCTAGCCCTAGCCCTAACCCTAACCCTAACCCTAGCCCTAGCCCTAGCTCTAGCCCTAACCCTAGCCCTAGCCCTAGCCCTAGCCCTAGCCCTAACCCTAGCCCTAACCCTAACCCTAACCCTAGCCCTAACCCTAACCCTAACCCTAGCCCTAACCCTAGCCCTAACCCTAACCCTAACCCTAGCCCTAGCCCTAGCCCTAACCCTAGCCCTAGCCCTAGCGCTAGACCTAGCCCTAACCCTAGCCCTAACCCTAGCCCCTAACCTGAACCCTAATCCTAACCCTAATCCTAACCCTAGCCCTAACCCTAACCCTAGCCCTAGGCATAGAAAACGACACACCTGAAGAGACAACTGATCTCACTGAAATACTTACATTTTTGTTTTTTCATTTTGCAAGATTAAAATGAGTATTTAATCAAGGTCGGTCATTGACTATTGAAGTGTGTGGTTTTATACACGGTATAATACGTGAATAAATGTTTTGCAGGGCCCACATAACCCACATTGTCCCCACATAACCTGTAAATATAGACATACTCTGCATTATCACTGTACTGCAGCCTCTAATGGTCTGCATTATCTCTTTACTGCAGCCTCTGCGGTTCTGTATTATCACCTTACTGCAGACTCTACCGTACTGCATTATCACCTTACTACAGACTCTACTGCTTTGCATTATCTCTTTACTGCAGCCTCTACTGATCTGTATTATCTCTTTACTGCAGCCTCTACTGATCTGTATTATCTCTTTACTGCGGCCTCTACTGTTCTGCATTATCACTTTACTGCAGCCTCTACTGTTCTGCATTATCACCTTACTACAGACTTTACTGCTTTGCATTATCTGTTTACTGTAGCCTCTACTGATCTGTATTATCTCTTTACTGCAGCCTCTACTGTTCTGCATTATCTGTTTACTGCAGCCTCTACTGTTCTGTATTATCACTTTACTGCAGCCTCTACTGATCTGTATTATCTCTTTACTGCAGCCTCTACTGATCTGCATTATCTGTTTACTGCAGCCTCTACTGTTCTGTATTATCACTTTACTGCAGCCTCTACTGATCTGTATTATCTCTTTACTGCAGCCTCTACTGTTCTGTATTATCTCTTTACTGCAGCCTCTAATGGTCTGCATTATCTCTTTACTGCAGCCTCTACTGATCTGTATTATCTCTTTACTGCAGCCTCTACTGATCTGTATTATCACCTTACTGCAGCCTCTACTGTTCTGCATTATCACCTTACTGCAGCCTCTACTGATCTGTATTATCACCTTACTGCAGCCTCTACTGCTCTGCATTATCACCTTACTACAGACTCTACTGTTCTGTATTATCTCTTTACTGCAGCCTCTACTGTTCTGTATTATCTCTTTACTGCAGCCTCTACTGTTCTGTATTATCTCTTTACTGCAGCCTCTACTGTTCTGTATTATCTCTTTACTGCAGCCTCTACTGTTCTGCATTATCACCTTACTACAGACTCTACTGCTTTGCATTATCTGTTTACTGCAGCCTCTAGTGATCTGTATTATCTCTTTACTGCAGCCTCTACTGTTCTGTATTATCTCTTTACTGCAGCCTCTACTGATCTGTATTATCTCTTTACTGCAGCCTCTACTGATCTGTATTATCTCTTTACTGCAGCCTCTACTGATCTGTATTATCTCTTTACTGCAGCCTCTACTGTTCTGTATTATCTCTTTTACTGCAGCCTCTACTGTTGAATAACATCCCTCTGAAATAATCTTCATTAGATTTTAAAATACAGTGCCTTCGGAAATTATTTTGTTACATTACAGCCTTATTCTAAAATGTATTTAAACAATAATAAACACAATACCCCATAATGACAAAGCGAAAACATAAAAAATAAAAAATCATTGCAAATATATTACAAATAAAAAACAGATATACCTATTTACATAACTATTCAGACCTTTTGCTATGATACTCAAAATTGAGCTCTGGTGCATCCTGTTTCCATTGATCGTCCTTGAGATGTTTCTACAACTTGATTGGAGTCCACCTGTAGTAAATTAAATCGATTGGACATGATTTGGAAAGGCACACACCTGTCTATATAAGGTCCCACAGTTGACAGTGCATGTCAGAGCAAAAACCAAGCCATGAGGTCGAAGAAATTGTCAGTAGAACTCAGAGAAAGGATTGTGTTGAGGCACATCTGGGGAACGGTACCAAAACATTTCTGCAGCATTGAAGGTTCCCAAGAACACAGTGGCCTCCATCAATCTTAAATGGAAGAAGTTTGGAACCACCAAGACTCTTCCTAGAGCTGTCCACCCGGCCAACCTAAGCAATCGGAGGGAAAGGGTCTTGGTTAGGGAGGTGACCAAGAACCCGATGGTCAATCTGACAGAGCTCTAGAGTTCCTCTGTGGAGATGAGAGAACCTTCCAGAAGGACAACCCTCTCTGCAGCCCTCTACCAATCAGGCCTTTATGGTTGAGTGGCCAGACTGAAGCCCCTCCTTAGAATTACCCAAGACGACTCGAGACTGTAATCGCTTCCAAAAGTACTTCAACATAGTACTGACTAAAGGGTCTGAATACTTACGTAAATGTGATATTTCAATAAAAAAATGTTTTTATAAATTTGCTAAAATTTCAAAAAAACTATTTTTGCTTTGTCATTATGGGGTTTTGTGTGTAGATTGATGAGGGGAAAAAAACGATTTAATCCATTTTAGAATAGGGCTGTAACGTAACAAAATCAGGGAAAAGTCAAGGTGTCTGAATACTTTCTGAATGCACAATATATGCATTATATATTCCTGGACGTTCTCCTCTGTACAGCTTCCAGTAGTTTCCGGGGCAGATACGGAAGCTGGATTTGAAGCATCTTACAGTTATTCAGATTCTTTGCTATGCAGTCCACACATATCCTGTAAGACAAAACAACATGTTTAAAGTGGAAATCAGCAGCTGCTACATACAGTTTTGGACATATTAATGAATGATATTTACCCATTGCTTCTTGGAGACTATAACTTATAAATGCATCATGAGCTTAGTTCAACTGTCGTACCCCATCAGAACCCGGATTATAATCGTGTTTTACTCCAATGTCTTGTAAACAAAGTGAATTTAAACAAACCATATAGCCTCAGAATATGGTTCAAACTATAATGTTGATATGATGGATGGTCAGTCCTTCCATTCATGTCGATACGTTTGAGTGGTTTCTCCCTCTCCAGCCCCATACCAAAACAGGGCCAGGGGAAAACACTGTGTTATTGTTTCGACAACTGATTTCTACTTTAATTAAGGGACGATGAAAATGGACATTACATGTAACGTAAATAAAATCTGTGATTATTATGAGAAAGTTTACCGAAAGAGAGGATAAGGCTGGGTCTGGAAAACAAGTGCATCATTGCTGTGGCCCTGAAAACATGTGAAAACAAACACTTAGTTGTAGGTGTCACTGATTGTACATTAAGCAGGGCTACTGTGATGATCTGGCTGAAGGCTATCGTCATACCGTCAAATTCTCATACGTTCCTCCTAGGAGGACGTAGTCACAACTACCCCCAAACACAACCACGTCAGAGTCCTTGGCTTGGCTTGCTGTGTGCCACAACCTGCAGGGGGGAAAGTCAATGAAATGGGGGATTTCATCAAAGTACAGAGAATGTGCACTCTGTTTAATCATTGTACATTTTAGGCTAAATTTCTCTTCACTCCTTGATCTGCACATACAGACTTCAGATTGAGATGGAAATGGAATGCATTCTGATTGAACCTTTATTTTATCAGGGAGTCATACCAGTCATACCAGTTTAATCAGATTAGGAACTAGATTTAACATGATGCTAAACTGTCAGCTAGGATACTACCTTGGTTTGTTGTTGTTTGGATGGTCCAACTCCCTCCATGTCTTTGTGTCAACGTCTAAAACCCATCCATCGCCTACAGAAACATAACACATACAAGAAAGGAAGAACTCCATGGAACAGAAAGGTTTTCTAGGAGGGTCAAATTGTTGAGTAACAGCCGAGTAAGGATTTCATCCAACTGGGACTAAATGGGTAAATGACTTACTCATTGGTTTGCAGTCCACATTCAGTCCACCAAATAGAAACAAAGTGTTATCAGATACTGCAGTGAGACTGTGCCACGACCTTCCCCCTGGCACAGTGGATGTTGGCACTCTGGACAAGACATTTGGAGGGAACAGTTAAAAAAGTCTTTAAAAAACAAACACACACCAAAGCTGTTATTATGATAAACACTAGACTGTTTTAAAGATGAGCATTTGAAAGAGTGAAATATAAATACCTACATTTCAGACCATATCCATGATTCTAGATCTAGACAATGAATGTCACTTGGTGTGGTTCCCTAAAGGGAAGGGTAGAAGGAAGGGCAAACCACTGAACATTCCAAAACAGGTCAACACACTTGAGTCAAGTATTAAACTAGACTGTACAGTAAGCACTGTGATCCCATTCACCTTAGCAATGTTTTGGGGTTTTTTCTGTGTCTCTGCATCAATGCAATACAAAGCTTGAGGAGGAGTTCAACTCAACAGGTGTACTCACCAGTACTCTGCCCCCGTAGACATACCCTTTATGACCAAGTGTTGCACCTGCATGGGCAGCTCTGGGGGCAGGAGCACGACCCTGTAGTCAGAAAGAGCTACTTACAGTACAGGTACAAAATGACAAACTGTTATTTGGCTGCAAATAACTAATTAGTGCATGTATAACCAGCACCATTGTGCTAGATTAGCATATAGCGCTGCCTCACTGAACTTGTCTCTGACTGGGCTTGAATCAGGGTCCTCTACCTCTCCTCTAACTGGGCTTGAATCAGGGTCCTCTACCTCTCCTCTGACTGGACTTGAATCAGTGTCCTCTACCTCTCCTCTGACTGGGCTTGAACCAAAGTCCTCTACCTCTCTAACTGGGCTTGAACCAAAGTCCTCTACCTCTCCTCTGACTGGGCTTGAATCAGGTTCCTCTACCTCTCCTCTAACTGGGCTTGAACCAAAGTCCTCTACCTCTCCTCTAACTGAGCTTGAATCAGGTTCCTCTACCTCTCCTCTAACTGGGCTTGAATCAGGTTCCTCTACCTCTCCTCTGACTGGGCTTGAATCAGGTTCCTCTACCTCTCCTCTGACTGGGCTTGAATCAGGTTCCTCTACCTCTCCTCTGACTGAGCTTGAATCAGGTTCCTCTACCTCTCCTCTGACTGGGCTTGAATCAGGGTCCTCTACCTCTCCTCTAACTGAGCTTGAATCAGGTTCCTCTACCTCTCCTCTGACTGGGCTTGAATCAGGTTCCTCTACCTCTCCTCTGACTGGGCTTGAATCAGGGTCCTCTACCTCTCCTCTGACTGGGCTTGAACCAGAGTCCTCTACATCACCAAAACATGTGACCACCAGCTTGACTTGAGCTATACAACAGGTACCGATTGGATAGCTCCATCAGCAACATTTCAAGCTCACTGTGGAGTAAGGTTACGGTCCGTTCTTAACTCTGCTCCACATGGTGAAGTTATGTTGTGATGTAAACATACAGTGTGTGTCTGTCTTACAGAGGTCTGTGGTTCCCTCCAGCTGGCTAGTGTTGTCTCAAAAACATGGACTTCATTGTTCCATCCCCAACCAACGTTCTGCTCCTACAGAACACACAATACAACACATTGAAAATAGTGGTTGTAAATTCATACGTTTTGGACACAATCATAAACAAAAAGCAAAAATGTACCAATGATGCCGTGTCCACGATGAAGCTTTTGTCATCCGTGATGTCATCAAGTGTCTTGTGACCATATCCACCAAAGTAGGTGACCCTACAGAATGGAACATTCTCAAAGTAGGTGACCCTACAGAATGGAAGATTCTCAAATAGGTGACCCTACAGAATGGAATATTCTCAAAATAGGTGTCCCTACAGAATGGAACATTCTCAAAGTAGGTGACCCTACAGAATGGAAGATTCTCAAAGTAGGTGACCCTACAGAATGGAATATTCTCAAAATAGGTGTCCCTACAGAATGGAACATTCTCAAAATAGGTGACCCTACAGAATAGAAGATTCTTAATTGGGAAAAATTACAAGATTCTCCCAAAGACAAAACAATCAACATGGGAAACGGCCCGCACTTGTGTTTAAGATTTAGTTGGTCCAGGCTATTTTTACAACACCACCAATAGTAGCCTTTAAAGGGATACTGCGAGATTCTGTCAATCAAGCTGTTTTATATATTATTATTATTTAATTGTTTTGTAGTCTGGTGCTACTGTACCTGTAGACTTCCATGTCACTGCACTGAGGCTAGCTAGCATTGGCTAATTGCTAATTGCCAGAATCTCACAGTATCCCCGTAAATGTGTCATTTGAACCCTGACTATCTTCCTGTTTGTAGCAATACTGCAATGGGCATTGACGTTGCGTTCTAATATTATATGTCACTGACCTGTTGTTGAAAACCCAGCAGCACAGCTTATCTCTGGGTGAAGGAGGAGAGCCCCTCTCAGCTTTCACTTTCTTCCATATGTAGTCCCGATCCAGGAAGTTGACACGGTAAAGCTGCAAGCACACATCTTTTCAGAATGTAATACACGTGTCTCTGAAGCTAGAGGTTGAACCCATCTGAACTGTCCCGTAAACAACGGAAGCCTTAATAATGATTAAGAAGCTTTTTGGTGATTTTTCAGGAAAATATTTGCATATCAGGGGGCACTACAGTTTCCGTTGAGCTAGCTCACCTGATTGGTCTGTCCCGTGTCATCATATCCCCCGAATATGTACATGTGGCCATTTAGAAAGCAGCTGCAGGTGCCTGACATGGGGGGTGGGACCTCTCCTGACATTTGACACATTTCCCTTCAGAAGATAAAATTAATCAACCAACTATGAACACACACAGCATTAAGTTCCAAGCAACATGGCAAAGTCTTAATGCACATTTAGCTTGGGGGTAGACGTCACATGCTGGGTTCAAACTGAACATAAGACCAGTGCAGCATTATAGACTACTGTAGACCAGCGCTATGAACCAGTCTTGCACTAAAGACTACTATAGACCACTATAGACCAGTCTAGCACTATAGACCACTATAGACCAGTCTAATACTATAGACCAGTCTAATAGTATAGAATACTATAGACCAGTCTAGCACTATAGACCACTATAGAACAGTCTAATACTATTGAATACTATAGACCAGTCTAGCACTATAGACCTCTATAGACCAGTCTAATATTATAGACCAGTCTAGCACTATAGACCAGTCTTGCACTACAGACCACTATAGACCAGGCTAGCACTATAGACCTCTATAGACCAGTCTAATATTATAAACCAGTCTTGCACTACAGACCAATATAGACCAGGCTAGCACTATAGACCTCTATAGACCAGTCTAATATTATAGACCAGTCTAGCACTATAGACCAGTCTAACATTATAGACCAGTCTAGCACTATAAACCAGTCTTGCACTACAGACCACTATAGACCAGGCTAGCACTATATCTTGTATATGTTGATAAGCAACTGCTTGCTAAGGATACGGCTAGGGTTAGGTTCCATGTGTAATTCTGTGTTGTTGTTTGTGTCGCACTGCTTTGCCTTATCTTGGCCAGGTCGCAGTTATAAATGAGAACTTGTTCTCAACTAGTCTACCTGGTTAAATAAAGGTGAAATAAATAAATAAATGAAAAGGTTAAGAATAAGGGTACGGGTTAAGTTTAGGGTTAGGATAAGGGTTAGGGTTTGGGCTAGAGTTAGGATAAAGGTTAGGATAAGGGTTAGGGTTTGGTCCTAGGGTTAGGATATAGGTTAGGGTTTGGGCTAGGGTTAGGATAAAGGTTAGGGTTTGGGCTAGAGTTAGGATAAAGGTTAGGATAAGGGTTAGGGTTTGGTCCTAGGGTTAGGATATAGGTTAGGATAAGGATTAGGGTTTGGGCTAGGGTTAGAATAAAGGTTAGGATAAGGGTTAGGGTTTGGGCTAGGGTTAGGATAAAGGTTAGGGTTTGGGCTAGGGTTAGGATAAAGGTTAGGGTTTGGGCTAGAGTTAGGGTTTGGGCTAGGGTTAGGATAAAGGTTAGGGTTTGGGTTAGGGGTTAGGATAAAGGTTAGGGTTTGGGCTAGGGTTAGGAAAAAGGTTAGGATAAGGGTTAGGGTTTGGGCTAGGGTTAGGATAAAGGTTATGGTTTGGGCTAGAGTTAGGGTTAGGGTTTGGGCTAGGGTTAGGGTTAGGATAAAGGTTAGGATACGGGTTAGGGTTTGGGTTAGGGTTAGGATAAAGGTTAGGATACAGGTTAGGGTTTGGGTTAGGGTTAGGATAAAGGTTAGGGTTTGGGCTAGGGTTAGGGTTAGGGTTTGGGCTAGGGTTAGGATAAAGGTTAGGGTTTGGACTAGAGTTAGGATAAAGGTTAGGATAAAGGTTACGGTTTGGGCTAGGGTTAGGATAAAGGTTAGGGTTTGGGCAAGAGTTAGGATAAAGGTTAGGGTTTGGGCTAGAGTTAGGGTTAGGGTTTGGGCTAGTGTTAGGGTTAGGATAAAGGTTAGGCTTTGGACTAGAGTTAGAGTTTGGGCTAGGGTTAGGATAAAGGTTAGGATAAAGGTTAGGCTTTGGGCTAGAGTTAGGGTTAGGGTTTGGGCTAGGGTTAGGGTTAGGATAAAGGTTAGGCTTTGGACTAGAGTTAGGGTTTGGGCTAGGGTTAGGATACAGGTTAGGATAAAGGTTAGGGTTTGGGCTAGAGTTAGAATAAAGGTTAGGGTTTGAGCTAGAGTTAGGATAAAGGTTAGGATAAAGGTTAGGGTTTGGGCTAGAGTTAGGATAATGGTTAGGGTTAGGGTTCGTATATAGTTATTTGAAATGTTACTGGTATTGTGTAGAGCATCTACAGAAGGAATATCCAGATACAGTGTTAATCCCAAACTATTTCTCCATTCATATTCTTTACAATGTGTTATATACAGCCCATATGCACAAACACCTTGTTAGAATTACATTGATATTCTTACCATACACCTCTTTCTAAGTCATACAACCAGATTTCCTCACTGGGTAGGAAAACTTCCCTCTCAGCGGTTGACTGCAGAACAAAAAAAAGGTTCCTCCATTACTATTGAAAAAACACGAATATAGGCTCTCAGCAGCATGTATGTTATACAGTATATGTGAATGCTCAACATCAATTCATAACAACACCATCAATTAGGAATGCTTTCAAGATAATTGCAGGAAGGGAATTTACAAATCATGTTTGAGGCTTACCATGTAGCCTCCCCAAACATGCAGAGTATTTCCCTCTACTACAGCTGTGTGGCCACTTCGCTCAAGGGCAATAAGTTCCACACAGTGTTGTTTCTCAACTGCAGATTCCATAGTTTCTAGAAAAGTTCTTAGAAAGTGAAAACACAAAGAAAAGGAGAGAAAGAAATGTACAAAGATCTCCACGCCAGGACTTTTATTTTCTCTGCCAGGACTTTTGTTTCTCTGACCCAAATCTGTTTAAAATCTTTAATTTTTCATAGGCCCAAGCTGCTCATTTTGACTACAGACTTTGGCAGCGAATAGAATGTGTAGGGGCTGGTTGTTTTTAAGTAGCTGTTTCTGAGACGCTCCAACCTCTAGGAAAAAAGCCAAGTTGTTCTTGCCCTGACAGCGTTTGTTGTCACGGAAGGTCAAAGGTCATGTCATCTTGTCACCAGACCATTACTCCCTCTGACGACGCCCCCTTACCTGGTAAATGCCACAACACTTACCGAATACCTCTCCTCTGCCTGTTCCACTGTTCTTATACCTCTCCTCTGCCTGTTCCACTGTCCTTATACCTCTCCCTATGAGCAGTTTGTTTTCCTGTGCTTAGCGGTGTGTGCTTGTTTATGCAACAGGGCAGCTCGTCCCTTCACTTCACTCATATGTAATTCTGAGGGTAGAACATATCATGTGTCATGTTTGAAATAGCCTGCTTGGACCAGCCTGGTCGTGCAATAGTTCACATTCTGTTACACTTCACGTATCAAGTGATGTGAAACGAAACGTGAGCCAGCAGTCTGTATTATGATTGGATGGAAACAACCACCCCCCATCTATCCTCACAGAATACATACATTGACTGATTGATATCTCATTGACTGATTGATATTTGACTGATTGATATTTTATGTTTGGAAAAATAACGTTCCCAATGTAAACGGCCTATTTCTCAGGCCCAGATACTAGAATATGCATATAATTGACGGATTAGGATAGGAAACACTCTAAAGTTTCCAAAACTGTCAAAATATTGTCTGTGAGTATAACAGAACTGATTTTGCAGGCAAAAACCTGAGGAATTCCAACCCGGAAGTGGCTCTTTTTTTGAAAAATCCCTGTTCCATTGCCTGCCTATCCTCCATTTAAAGGGATATAAACCAGATTCCTTTTCCAATGGCTTCCATCGGTTGTGAACAGGCTTTAGACATAGTTTCAAGCTTTTATTCTGAAAAATGAGCGAGATTTATCAAAACGCGTCAGTGAATGGCCAGGTGTCCTTTGATTAGTTCATGCGTGCGAAAGTTGTTGCTCGACATTTTCTTTATCTCTAGTATTGATAGTTTACCGTCCGGGTGAAATATGATCGATTAATGATGTTAAAAACAACCTGAGGATTGATTATAAAAAACGTTTGACTATTTGGAATTTTCGCCTTCCCTTCATGACTGCTGGATCCTGTTGATTTCTGAACATAACGCACCAACCAAATGGAGGTTTTTGGATATAAAAATAATATTTATCGAACAAAAGGAACATTTATTGTGTAACTGGGAGTCTCGTGAGTGCAAACATCAGAAGATCATCAAAGGTAAGCGATTCATTTAATTGCTTTTCAGACTTTCGTGACCATTCTACATTGCGTCTAGCTGTTCGTAATGTTTTGTCTAGTGATCGATAAACTCACAAACGCTTGGATTGCTTTCACTGTAAAGCATATTTTCAAAATCTGACACGATAGGTTGATTAACAACAAGCTAAGCTGTGTTTTGGTATATTTCACTTGTGATTTCATGATAAGAAATATTTTTAGTATTTTTTTGTAATTTGGCGCTCTGCAATTCAGAGGTTGTTTACGAAAATGATCACGTTAAAGCAATATGTGCGCCATTAAGCCCTTTTAAATTGTACTTATTTTGTTCACCACGTTTACTCAGTCTTTTAAGGTAGTTCTGGTGGGGTGACATGTCTTAGCCCATTCACAGTGGTGGATCCAGTGAACTATATTGATCTAATGTTATAAGTGTTGGGGAGAAAACGACTAAAGGTAAAACAGCATGAAACAGTGTAAAAGTGTACAGTGTAACAGTGTAAAAGTATTCTACAGGTTTACTATAAATCAAAGAGTATTATTACACAGTGAAACTTTTCCCTGTAAATGTGCAGGATTATACTGGCACCAGAGCTCCCAGCTTAATACTGTAATTTTGCTTTACAGCAGAGATGCTGTAATATATTTGACATCTCTGCTGTAAAGTATAATTACAGCATGAAGCTGGCAACTCTATTGCCAGTATAATGCTGTGAATTTACAGGGAAATTCTCCCTGAAATCTAAATGTAATAAAAACAATACATTTGTTCCTAAAATGCATTTATTCAAATTGGTAACACAATTAACAACAACAAAATAATCAACAGAATTGACAATAGAAGTAAAAACAATTAACACATATTTAAACAAATAAGAGGATCATTACAACACTAATGTAAAAGCGATATGTTGTGTGTGGGGTGTGGGGGTGAGAGAGGGAGATGGAGTTAAAATTGGGATTGGGTACAATCCTAAAGCTATGATCAGGGGCAACTCTATTCAAAGTAACGGGGTTCAGAGGCAGTGAAACACACAATGGGACATGAGACCATCCAGGAGGAAGAATTCAGTGCAGCATCAGGTGTTCTTCACTCAGTGAGCTCTTTGAAGAATGGGGCAATGTAGGGGTTGAGAACAGCTGGCTTCCTCTGGGCCACTTTGTCTCGTCTTCAGGGTCATCATCTTGGGTTGACTTGAACCAGGAATCTGTACAGCCATTTATCCAATATAGTTGATGAAATATGAAATCTATTGAGGCATTGAACAAATACAAATTAGACTGCTGGGTGATTCTCAGGAAACCAGTTGTAAACATGTCTGTAGCAAATTGAGTTACAAAACCATGATGCATCTGCAAAAATGCACTATCATTCTGAGTACTAAGATCTCTAATTTTTAGCAGTGTCTTATTTGAAATACATTTTGCATTTTCGCCTGCAGTTTGTACATTCTCATTACCGAAATGTGTCCGGATTTTCATTTTATAACATTTTACTAACTGATTTGATATGTTGCTGTAGTTTGTCCATGAATCATAAAAAATGGTATACTGGTTTGATGTTTACATTAAACTATAATATTTATTACCTACAAACACATTGTCTGTGGACATTACGTGACAATTTTTCAAGTTCCTGCAAAAACTCCAATCAGTTTAAAAACATAGATATATATTCACCTATAATGCATCATCTACGGGAAGTTAATTTAATTTATTTGCTTCAATGCCTTCAGAATGAGGTTCTTATTCTCATACACCACCTTTAACCCACTTGGCCTTCTCATTACCGAAACAGCTAAAAAGCTCAAATTGGGAAAAAGTCAGATTTAATTTTATACTAATTGAATAAGTAAATGTTAATAATAATTTTCAGTGTTATGTTTAACTCAGGCATTTTCATTAGGGGAGCATTGTTTACAAATATTACATTGATTTGTTTATAACTTTTTTTGACTGTTGCTGTAATGATAATTTTTGTGGAAATTGTGATAAAATTCGAAGTATCTAATCAAAAAACATAATTATTATTATGAAATAGATAGGTACATATCCTAATCTCAGTGATCCAAGAGGACATCTCGTTAAAGATTACCTTATTTATTATTATATTGGCTCTCGACCTTCGTACGGGAGTTGCAGCAATCGGACAAGACCGTAACTAACAATTGGATATCACCGAATTGGGGGGAAAAAGGGGTAAAAAGCCCGTCAACAGTGTAGAGGCAACTCCGGGATGCTGGCCTTCTAGGTAGAGTTCCTCTGTCCAGTGTCTGTGTTCTTTTGCCCATCTTAATCTTTTATTTTTATTGGCCAGTCTGAGATATGGCTATTTCTTTACAACTCTGCCTAGAAGGCCAGCATCTCGAAGTTGCCTCTTCACTGTTGACGTTGAGACTGGTGTTTTGCGGGTACTATTTAATGAAGCTGCCAGCTGAGGACTTGTGAGGCATCTGTTTCTCAAACTAGACACTCTAATGTACTTGTCCTTTTGCTTATTTGTGCACCGTGGCCTCCCACTCCTCTTTCAATTCTGGTTAGAGCCAGTTTGCGCTGTTCTGTGAAGGGAGTAGTACACAGCGTTGTACGAGATTGTCACGTTCTGACCATAGTTCTTGTGTGTTTTTCCTTATTTTGTGTTGGTCAGGACGTGAGCTGGGTGGGCATTCTATGTTTTGTGTTTCTATGTGGGGATTGTCAATTGGCCTGATGTGGTTCTCAATCAGAGGCAGGTGTTTGTCATTGTCTCTGATTGGGAACCATATTAAGGTAGCCTGTTTTGTGTTGGGATTTGTGGGTGGTTGTTTCCTGTCTTTGCGTTTCTCTGCACCAGATAGGACTGTTTCGTTTTGCCACGTTTGTTATTTTGTATTGTTGTAAGTGTTCACGGTTTCGTCTATATAACATGTTGAGCACTGGCTACGCTGCCGTACGAAGGTCGAGAGCCATGCATCCCCCGAAACATGACCCCGCCAAGCTGCACTGCTTCTTGACACACTGCTTGCTTAACCCGAAAGCCAGCCGCACCAATGTGTCGGAGGAAACACTGTACAACTGGCGACCGTGTCACACAGGAGTCGCTAGGGCGTGATGGGACAAGGACATCCCAGACGGCCAACCCTTCCCCTAATCCGGAAGACGCTGGGCCAATTGTACATTGCCTCATGGATCACCCGGTCGTGGCCAGCTGCATCACAGCCCGAGATTGAACCTGGATCTGTAGTGAGGCCTCAAGCAATGCAGTGCCTTAGACCGCTGCGCCACTCAGGAGGCCAAAAGATGACAGTTGACATTTTTGTTGTCAAATTTAGTGAGAATGAGACAGCTAGATACATCACCTTTAAACCCTAGCTAACTATTAAAAACATTACCATAGTCTACACACAATACCACAGATTATTTTACCAGACTCAAAACATTTTGTTTTCTCTCATGGCCACCAAATGTTTGCATACTACTGGTACAGTGAACAGGTTTAGCTAATACTGTAACATTATGGAACAATGGTGTAAACAATAGTGAGCAGGGAGAGGCTAAACGGACACTTCTGGCATGAAAAACACTGACATATGTTGCACAGCTGAGAGCAGAGCAAACCGAATCACAGCGGGTTGTGACAGCTAAGGACACTGTGTCCTGGCGTGGTTGTCGTTCAAGGTTAACTACTGTGCTACTGCTACTACTACTACTAAACACTACTAATACCACTACTACTAAACGCTACTAATACAACTACTACTACTACTATAAGGTTAACTACTGTGCTACTGCTACTACTACTACTAAACACTACTAATACCGCTACTACTACTACTACTACTACTAAACACTACTAATACCACTACTACTACTATAAGGTTAACTACTGTGCTACTGCTACTACTACTACTAAACACTACTAATACCACTACTACTAAACACTACTAATACAACTACTACTACTACTATAAGGTTAACTACTGTGCTACTGCTACTACTACTACTAAACACTACTAATACCACTACTACTACTACTACTACTACTAAACACTACTAATACCACTACTACTACTACTAATACCACTACTGATAGTACTACTACTACTACTACTAATACCACTACTGATACTACTACTACTACTACTATTACTACTAATACCACTACTGATACTACTACTACTACTACTAAACACTACTAATGCCACTACTACTACTACTAATACCACTACTGATAGTACTACTACTACTACTACTAATACCACTACTGATACTACTACTACTACTACTTAACACTACTAATACCACTACTACTACTACTACTTTTACAGTCACCACTTGATTTGAAAACCTTCAGAACTGATTCTGAAGCAGTTACTAAGTCGCTTTATGAGCCCTGTTGTTGATAGATGCTTTCACATAGAATGGAATGCAAGTTCATTCAGGGGATATGAGAAAAGAACATTAAGTGACCTTTAATCCCTGATTGACTGATTGAATTAGTAGTGTTAAGTAGTAGTAGTAGTAGTAGCAGTAGTACAGCAGTTAACCTTAAAGTAGTAGAAGAAGTTGAATATCAAGAGTGGTCTTGCTGAGGAAGTTAATTGATTAATCAAATGAGTGATTGACCTATCCTGCCCTGTCCTCTCCTCAGGTGCTCAAGCCAGCTATTAGCCATGTGATTCACGACGTCTACTGTTACTGTCCCACTAAAGGCTACTGTCCCACTAAAGGCTCCTGTCCCAGTACTATTCACAATACGATACAGTCAATATGGAGGTAGAAATTAGCAAACCCCAGGAAACATTGCAGCTACAATCTGGATATTGTTTGAGGCCAATCACTTTGTCAGAATCCATCTGAATATTTCCTGCTGTCACGTTCCTGACCTTATTTCCTTTGTTTAGTCTTTGTTTAGTTGGTCAGGACGTGAGCTGGGTGGGCAATCTATGTTTTGTGTTTCTATGTTGGGTTTGTTGTTTGGCCTAGTATGGTTCTCAATCAGAGGCCGGTGTTTGTCATTGTCTCTGATTGGGAACCATATTAAGGTAGCCTGTTTTCACTGTTTGTTTGTGGGTGATTGTTCCTGTTCGTGCGTTCATGTGTTTTATGTTCTCTCGTTCAGGACAGTAGCTTCGTTGGTTTTCGTTTGTGTATTGTTTTGTTCGTATTGAAGAAGTATTCTAATAAATTATGGATACATACCACGCTGCACTTTGGTCCTCCTCTCCTTCCAACGACGAAAGCCGTTACACCTGCAGAGATGACGTATCCTAGGAAGGAGATTGTGGAGCGATGGAATTCACATTTCTCTGCTTTCACAAAGAGCTGGTTCTACAAAAGACGCTGCAGGCCCTGTCGGACATGGAGGACGAGCTCTTCAGCTGAACGGGAAAAGAACGTCGTCGAAGGTAGACGAACACGAACCGGTTCAACATGTCACGGAGTACATTACTGACCTGGGCTCAGAGTGGTAGCGGGTAACGTTTTTTAACTTTACCGTCATTAATGCTCCAGTAGTCAATGCACGGGCTCAGGGGTTTGTCCTTCTTCTCCACAAAGAAGAACCCTGCACCGGGACAGAAGCAGATGGACAACCCTACAGCAAGAGAGTCCTCAATGTACCCTTCCATCATCTTGGTCTCCAGACCTGACAGGGAAGAAATCCGCCCTCGAGGCGGTGCTGTGCCCGGGAGAAGGTCGATAGCGCGGTCGTAGGGTCGATGTGGAGGAAGAGATGTGGTCCGGGCCTTGTTGAAAACCTCCCGGAGGTCCTGATAATCCGCAGGGACGGCAGAGAGATCCGTGGCAGGCTGCGCCAACAGATATTGCACATAGCAGAATGGGCTCCAACCCATGATAGAACCAGTAGCCCAGTCGATCAGGGTATTGTGCCTCTGGAGCCATGAAAACCAACACCACGGGCACATGAGGAGGCAAGTCGATAGCCCTCAGTGATTCCAGAGGAAACTCGGATGACATCGGATTCTCCCTGTTATGTAGACGCCAGGGACTTACGGGATTAATCGGGAGGCGAGGTGGGAACTGTGGACGAGCAAGTGTGACCGAGAACAGACCTCCTCTCCCTCCTACATTCCCGTAGCTGCCCAGCGAGCCGTATGGTCAAGGCTATGAGAGAGTCAAGGTCCATGGGAAACTCCCAGGCTGCGAGCTCATCTTTAACCACCTCCGATAATCCATGAAGGAATGTGTTTTACAGGGATTCCAGGGTTCCAGGCACTCTCGGCGGCCAAAGTGTGAAAATCTACCGCATAGTCTGCTACACTACGGGAGTCTTGACGCAGTTGAAATAGCTTCCGAGCAGCCTCTCTCAAGGACAACGGAGAATCAAACTCCTTTCTAACCTCCACCACAAACTCCTCCAGACTGAGGCAAACAAGGATTGTTGACACCGCAGTAGCTCAGGCAAGAGCCCTCCCGGACATCAGCATTATCAGGTACGCTATCAGCATTATCAGGTACGCTATAAGGGAGCACTGGGAGAGAAACACCCGGGAGGTTCCTGGATCTCCAGCATAGGGCTCCGGAGGAGGTAAGCAGGGTTCTCGGGAAGCCGGGGTAGGCTGGGGTGAAGTGTCGCTGGTAGCGGGATTACTGAGAGTCTGGCAGGTTACCGTTGTGATTTGCTGCCTAGTAGATAATCTGCGGAATTGCTCCAGCAATGCAGGGAAGCTTTGCTTCCGTGGCGTTCCACCCAGGTCTGGAGTCCTTCTATTAGGTTCTGAATTAACTCCTCCTGTCTTCCGATGGCGGCTCTTTGGAAGGAGACAGCGTTGCGGAGCTGGTCCGAGTCTTCTGTGCAGTCATGGCCAGTTCTTTTTATCACGACTCAGGATAAGACCCAGATGCAGACACAGGAGGCAGATAGTTTGACGCTTAGACATTTGTTTTAACACAAGGGGCAAGTCGTGGGCTGGCAGAGGTTTGAAATCCAGGTTAGAGACAGGCAGGTACAGGAAGGTAGGTGGGCTCAGGGTCAGGACAAGCAGAAAGGTTTGAACCGGGAAGAAACAAAATCTTGAGAACAGGATAACGGGAAACATGCTGGTACGACCTGACAAGACAAGATGAACTGGCAACAGACAAACGGAAAATGCAGGTATAAATAAACATGAGATAATGGAAAAAATGGGAGAAACTTGTTGGGGGGTGGAGACAAGCACAAGACAGGTAAAACAGATCAGGTTGTGACAACTACTACTACGACGCTAACCTCAAATTTTCAACACTAACTTTTAACAATTCAAACTTCTAAACTTCTTCCACTACCATAAAAATACTTTTGGTCAGCATGCGTGTTTTAAAGTTGTTTTGTTCTTATGGGTTTAGCGCTACAGATGTCAGCAGAAGGCAAAGGTTAATAAAAAAGTATTTCAGATTTGATTAGTTGTTCTTTCAGCAAGCACACCTAAAACAGAAGATATGAATAAAAGATTGAGAGTGTGACTGATGAATCAAGTCACAGTAATGTATAAATAAGTTTCATTCCTTCATGTATGTGTGTGTGTTTGTGTGTGTCTGTGCATGTGTATGTGTGTGTGTTCATGTGTGTGTCTGCGTATGTATGTACCTATGTGTGTGTGTGTGTGTGTGTGTGTGTGTGTGTGTATGTGTGTGTGTGTGTGTGTGTGTGTGTGTGTGTGTGTGTGTCAAATCCCTCTCCCACACAGAAAGAAGCCCGTAGGCACCGTCTAGAGCCCTGTCTAAAAGTCACAGCAACACCCCGTCACACCAAATGTTAGCATTTCACAGAACTGATAGTTAGACGACTGCGTAAAGACCACAGATATGTCACTTTCAATTTGAATATGAGATGTCAAACAACCCACTGTCTCACCGCCTGCCATGCAGTGACTGCCTTCTCCTCCTCCTCCTCCTCCTCCTCCTCCTCCTCCTCCTCCTCCTCCTCCTCCTCCTCCTCCTCCTCCTCCTCCTCCTCCTCATCCTTCTCCACTATGTCTCCCTCCTCCTTTTCCTGCCCCTCCTCCCCATGCTCTTCCCCCTCATCCTCCTCCTCCTTCTACACATCGTCCTCTTCCCCCTCCTCCTCCCCTCCTCCTCTTCATCCCCTCCTCCTCCTTCTTTTCTCGTTCTCTTCTTCTGATCGGCAGACTGCCAAAGGCTGCATAGGAGGAGAAGGAAGAGAGAACACACTGCCTGCCCCAGATCCCTCCCTACTGCCTTCCCCAGATCCCTCCCTACTGCCTTCCCCAGATCGCTCCCTACTGCCTTCCCCAGATCCCTCCCTACTGCCTGCCCCAGATCCCTCCCTATTGCCTGCCCCAGATCCCTCCCTACTGCCTTCCCCAGATCCCTCCCTACTGCCTTCCCCAGATCCCTCCCTACTGCCTTCCCCAGATCCCTCCCTACTGCCTTCCCCATATCCCTCCCTACTGGCTGCCCCAGATCCCTCCCTACTGGCTGCCCCAGATCCCTCCCTACTGCCTGCCCCAGATCCCCTCACTGCTGCCCCAGATCCCCCGACTACCTGCCCCAGATCCCCCACTGCCTGCCCCAGATCCCCTCACTGCTGCCCCAGATCCCCCGACTACCTGCCCCAGATCCTCCACTGTCTGCCCCAGATCCCCCACTGCCTTCCCCAGATCCCCCCACTGTCTGCCCCAGATCCCCCACTGCCTACCCCAGATCCCCCACTGCCTGCCCCAGATCCCCTCACTGCTGCCCCAGATCCCCCCACTACCTGCCCCAGATCCTCCACTGCCTGCCCCAGATCCACCCACTGCCTGCCCCAGATCCCCCCACTGCTGCCCCAGATCCCCCCACTGTCTGCCCCAGATCCCCCACTGCCTTCCCCAGATCCCCCACTGTCTGCCCCAGATCCCCCCACTGTCTCCCCCAGATCCCCCCACTGTCTGCCCCAGATCCCCCCACTGTCTGCCCCAGATCCACCCACTGCCTGCCCCAGATCCCCCCACTGCTGCCCCAGATCCCCCCACTGTCTGCCCCAGATCCCCCACTGTCTCCCCCAGATCCCCCCACTGTCTGCCCCAGATCCCCCACTGCCTTCCCCAGATCCCCCACTGTCTGCCCCAGATCCCCCCACTGTCTCCCCCAGATCCCCCCACTGTCTCCCCCAGATCCCCCCACTGCCTGCCCCAGATCCCCCCACTGCCTGCCCCAGATCCCCTCACTGCCTGCCCCAGATCCCCCCACTGCCTGCCCCAGATCCCCTCACTGCCTGCCCCAGATCCCCCCACTGCCTGCCCCAGATCCCCCCACTGCCTGCCCCAGATCCCCCCACTGCGTTCCCCAGATCCCCCCACTGCCTGCCCCAGATCCCCCCACTGTCTGCCCCAGATCCCCCCACTGTCTCCCCCAGATCCCCCCACTGTCTGCCCCAGATCCCCCCACTGCCTGCCCCAGATCCCCCCACTGTCTGCCCCAGATCCCCCCACTGTCTGCCCCAGATCCCCCCACTGTCTGCCCCAGATCCCCCCACTGTCTGCCCCAGATCCCCCCACTGTCTGCCCCAGATCCCCCCACTGCCTGCCCCAGATCCCCCCACTGCGTTCCCCAGATCCCCCCACTGCCTGCCCCAGATCCCCCCACTGTCTGCCCCAGATCCCCCCACTGTCTCCCCCAGATCCCCCCACTGTCTGCCCCAGATCCCCCCACTGTCTGCCCCAGATCCCCCCACTGCTGCCCCAGATCCCCCCACTGTCTGCCCCAGATCCCCCCACTGCTGCCCCAGATCCCCCCACTGTCTGCCCCAGATCCCCCCACTGTCTCCCCCAGATCCCCCCACTGTCTCCCCCAGATCCCCCCACTGTCTGCCCCAGATCCCCCCACTGCTGCCCCAGATCCCCCCACTGTCTGCCCCAGATCCCCCCACTGCCTTCCCCAGATCCCCCCACTACCTGCCCCATTGCAGCACCGATGCACCGCGCCACCGTACCCTCTCTCTGCCACACATGCCCGCCCGCCCGCACTCAGGCACACACATACTGCCTCCTTTATGTATTTGTTTCTCCTTGGTTGTTCAGACCCCATTAGGGAGCTAATTGTGATGAGGCTGAGGACGGGGGTATTGTAGTAAAGTACAGTTCATGGCTAATTGCTCCAACAGCTGCTGGTGGTTATGAAAACGAGCAAGAAAAAAGGGACGGGAGGAGATCCAGGAGGAACAGAAGAGAGGAGAGAAGGGGTCTCTTCTCCAGTGCTGGTCCCAGCTCTGGTGCACTCTAGGCTGGGCGCCACATGAGCCGGTAGTGGAACACCACCAGGGTCCCTCTGGAGCGCGATGCAGAACAGAACAGGCATCCGGATGAATCACCATACTCTCTGAGGAGCCTGCTGTTTTATATTTTCTGTGTGTGTGTGCATGCGTTTATGCGTGTGTGCATGTGTGTGTGTGACAGTATCTCTCCATGTTTTTATATCTGGCAACCTCCCCACCCCAGCCCTTCTCCATATTCCCATATGAGCCAGCAGACCTCCCTTTGGCTAGCAGTGCTTCATGTGTGACAGTTAGCATGTGGCGGAACCCTCTGATGTGGAAGGAAGTGAAAGGTGGGTTTGGTGCCAACTCCACCACAGAGCAGAGCAGAGGAGGGATTTCACAGAGGCTGCTGCTGCCAATAGCCTGGTGCTCTGGATGAAAGCCTTGGTGATACGTCCTGATCCTGTAACCATGCAGGTGAAGGGTGGAGGTATGTGGATAGGTTCCAATGTGTTTCAGCCAATAAGATTGTCCCTTTAGCAACTCTGCAGGGTCCAGAGTCTCTACTCTCCTCCTGTTCTCTCTGTTCCACTTCCCTATTAGCTTTAGGCACTTTATCAATTTGTAACTAGATAGGTAGAACAACCACAAATCACAGGCATAGTCAGTACACTTCTCCTCAGTAAAGTAGCCATCAGCGAGGTGGGGTGCTTTGTGGTTATTTAAGAGAATCTTCAAAGAAAGTAGAGTTTCAGATATTATCTGAAGATGGGCAGGGACTCTGCAGTCCTATCTTCAGGGGTTAGCTTGTTCCACCGTTGTGGTGCCAGGACTACGCCTCAGGATCAGACCAAGATGCACAGGAGGTGGATAGTTCAAAATCTCAGATATTTATTATAACACAGGGGGCAGGCAGAGGTTCGTAATCGAGATCAGAGTCAGGCAGGTACCGGACGGCTGGCAGGTTCAGGGTCAGGACAGGCAGAGGTTCGTAATCCAGATCAAGGCAGGTACCGGACGGCTGGCAGGTTCAGGGTCAGGAGAGGCAGAGGTTCGTAATCCAGATCAAGGCAGGTACCGGACGGCTGGTAGGTTCAGGGTCAGGACAGGCAGAAAGGTTTGAACCGGGAAGAGTAGAAACAAAAACTTGACAACAAGAAACCGGGAAACACGCTGGTACGACCTGACAAGACTAGACGAACTGGACACAGACAGACAGAAAATACATGTATAAATACACAGGAGATAATGGGGGGGGGGGAAGTGGGCAACACTTGGTGGGGGGTGGAGACAAGCACAATACAGGTGAAACAGATCAGGGTGTGACAAGGACAGAGAAGAGTTGGACTGGGCTGAGCGGGATCTGACATCCCGTTAGGGGTAGGACGGCCAAGAGTCCAGAGGTGTCAGGACTTGGGTTGGGTGTAGGGTTTGAACATACCCTGAAGGTAGGCAGGAGCTGTTCCTCTTGCTGCTACGTAGGCAAGCACCATGGTCTTGTAATGGATGCGAGCTTCGACTGGAAGCCAGTAGAGGACCGGGTTGACATGGGAGAACATTGGACGGTTGAAAACCAGACGGGCTGCAGCGTTTTTGGATAAATTGCAGAGGTTTGATGTCACAAGCAGGAGCCCAGCCAACAGAGAGTTGCAGTAGTCCAGACGAGAGAGGACAATGTGCCTGGATTAGGACCTGTGCTGCTTCCTGTGTGAGGGAGGGTCGTACTATGGATATGTTGTAGAGCATGAACCTGCAGGAGCATGGTAGTAGGTACACCATAGTTCTAGCTCTAGCCTAACATGGTAGCAGCTATATCATAGTTCTAGCCTAGCATGGTAGTAGCTACACCATAGCTCTGGCCCAGTATGGTAGTTCCTAAACCATAGCTCTAGTCTAGCATGATAGTAATTACACCATAGCTCTAGCCTAGCATGGTAGTAGCTAAACCATAGCTCTAGTCCAGTATGGGAGTAGCAACACCATAGCTCTAGCCTAGCATGGTAGTAGCTACACCATTGCTCTTGCTTAGCTCTAGCCTACCATGGGCGTAGTTGCACCATAGCTCTAGCCTAGCATGTTAGTAGCTACACCATAGCTCTAGCCTAGCTCTAGCCTAGCATGGTAGTAGCGTCACCGTAGCTCTAGCCTAGCATTGTAGTAGCGTCACCGTAGCTCTAGCCTAGCATGGTAGTAGCTACACCATTGCTCTTGCTTAGCTCTAGCCTACCATGGGCGTAGTTGCACCATAGCTCTAGCCTAGCATGTTAGTAGCTACACCATAGCTCTAGCCTAGCTCTAGCCTAGCATGGTAGTAGCGTCACCGTAGCTCTAGCCTAGCATTGTAGTAGCGTCACCGTAGCTCTAGCCTAGCAATGTAGTTGCTATATCATAACTGTAGCCTAGCTATAGCCTAACATGGTAGTAGCTACACCATAGTTCTATTCTAGCATGGTAGTAGCCACACCATAGCTCTAGCCTAGCATGATAGTAGCCACACATAGCTCTAGCCTAGCATGATAGTAGCTACACCATAGCTCTAGCTTAGCATGATAGTAGCTACACCATAGTTCTAGCCTAGCATGATAGTAGCCACACCATAGCTATAGCCTAGCATGATAGTAGCTACACCATAGCTCTAGCTTAGCATGATAGTAGCTACACCATAGTTCTAGCCTAGCATGATAGTAGCTATATCATAGCTCTAGCCTAGCATGATAGTAGCTATATCATAGCTCTAGCCTAGCATGATAGTAGCTATATCATAGCTCTATTCTAACATGATAGTAGCTGTACCATAGCTCTAGCCTAGCATGATAGTAGCTACACCATGGCTCTAGCCTAGCATAATAGTAGCTACACCATAGTTCTATTCTAGCATGATAGTAGCTATATCATAGCTCTAGCCTAGCATGATAGTAGCCACACCATAGCTCTAGCCTAGCATGATAGTAGCTACACCATAGCTCTAGCTTAGCATGATAGTAGTTATATCATCGCTATAGCCTAGCATGATAGTAGCTACACCACAGCTCTAGCCTAGCTCTAGCCTAGCATTGTAGTAGCGTCACCGTAGCTCTAGCCTAGCAATGTAGTTGCTATATCATAACTGTAGCCTAGCTATAGCTTAACATGGTAGTAGCTACACCATAGTTCTATTCTAGCATGGTAGTAGCCACACCATAGCTCTAGCCTAGCATGATAGTAGCCACACATAGCTCTAGCCTAGCATGATAGTAGCTACACCATAGCTCTAGCTTAGCATGATAGTAGCTACACCATAGTTCTAGCCTAGCATGATAGTAGCCACATCATAGCTCTAGCCTAGCATGATAGTAGCTACACCATAGCTCTAGCTTAGCATGATAGTAGCTATATCATAGCTCTAGCCTAGCATGATAGTAGCTATATCATAGCGCTAGCCTAGAATGATAGTAGCTATATCATAGCTCTATTCTAACATGATAGTAGCTGTACCATAGCTCTAGCCTAGCATGATAGTAGCTACACCATAGCTCTAGCCTAGCATTATAGTAGCTACACCATAGTTATATTCTAGCATGATAGTAGCTATATCATAGCTCTAGCCTAGCATGATAGTAGCCACACCATAGCTCTAGCCTAGCATGATAGTAGCTACACCATAGCTCTAGCTTAGCATGATAGTAGCTATATCATCGCTCTAGCCTAGCATGATAGTAGCTACACCACAGCTCTTGTCTAGCATGATAGTAGCTACACCATAGCTCTAGCTTAGCATGATAGTAGCTACACCATAGTTCTAGCCTAGCATGATAGTACCTATGTCATAGCTCTAGCCTAGCATGATAGTAGCTATATTATAGCTCTAGCCTAGCATGATAGTAGCTATATCATAGCTCTAGCCTAGCATGATAGTAGCTATATTATAGCTCTAGCCTAGCATGATAGTAGCTACATAGCTCTAGCCTAACATGATAGTAGCTATATCATAGTTCTAGCCTAGCATGATAGTAGCTACACCATAGCTCTAGCCTACGTCCGCCTGACTTGACTGCTTATTTATTCTGTTCATACTAGCCACGCTGATGATAAATGTCCCACAGACTGCACATGTGTTAAAATATTCATCAATCGGGGCGCGCCAATTTAGGAAGGAGGAAAACCAATAAAATCTTCTGTGGCAACGGTCATGGTATATTTATATGAATATTTAGGCCGTGGGTGGCACATTGAGATTAATCTGTGCCTTAGTCGCTTTTTAACCAATTACATTTGTTATATTTTCTTTATATTGAGCAGGGAGAAGGAGAGTAGAGGGGAAGGAGAGAATGAAGGGGGAGAGAGGCGGAGGAAAGTGTGAGACAATATGGGAAGGTCTTTGATGTGGTCTGCTGTGGAAATTGACTTTCTCTAATGGTGTTTTAGAATTAAAAAAAGTCATGTCTGTCGGGCTGCAAGAAAATCCTAATTTCATATGTATAATACTTGTTGATTACCAGAAAGCTGCAGAACTGTCTGGATTTGTAATTTTAGATTGTTGTTCATTAACTACTTAATGCTAATACAATTCTGCTATTTCCTTTGTGCTTTTGCAAAAATCTAATTTTCAGTATCATGAAATCAGACCTAATTTTTCCTTGTCTCAAACACAGATGGTTACCAGAAGCACTTGAATATTCAATGTTCCTTACAGTTCATAACAATACATTTCTGTACTGACAGTATTTTCTCTCTTCATCTCTCCATCTCTCTCTCTCTTCCCCCTATCTCAATCTCTCTCCCTCTCTCAATTTCCATTAATTTCAATTTAAAGGGCTTCATTGGCATGGGGAACGTATGTTTATATTGCCAAAGCAAGTGAAATAGACAATAAACAAAAGGGAAAAAAACAAGGGAAATAAACAATCCTAAATGAACAGTAAACATTACACTCACAAACGTTTTAAAATAATATAAACATTTCAAATTGTATATTATTTCCAATGTACAGTGTTGTAACAATGTGTAAATAATTGAAGTATGAAAGAAAAAATAAATAAACAGAAAAATATAGGTTATATTTACAATGGTGTTTCTCTCTCTCTCTCTTCTCTTTGTAGCTCTCCTCCATTCAAGTGGGCTGGGGGGGGCGGTAGGGTGGTGGCTGGGGGGGGGGGGGGGGGGGGTCGTCCCAGTTGCTGTTTACCCAGCAGAGTCACCTTCTCCTGGGGCAGGTATGACAGGAAGTGGGCCAGATGGCACGGGCCAGGTCTGGAGCATGTGACCTACTCTCTGGAGAATGTGAAGAAACTAAAGGTTAGGGAAGATGGGAAAAGGAGTCAGGGTGAAGGAAAAGAGAAGATTAATGCAGAGAGTAGAGAAGGAAGAGAGAGAGGTGAGGATGGGAGGCGGGAAGGGCTTAGGGGGCTTTAACTTGAATACTTTAACTTCTCTGCGCTACGGATCCCTTTAGCGGGATCATTTTCCTAAACAACCGCTCAATTGCAGGGCGCAAAATATTACAAAAAATATTTATAATCATGCAATCACAAGTGAAATATACCAAAACACAGCTTGGCTTGTTGTTAACGCCTCAACAAAGGGAGGAAGGAAGGTTGCATTTAAAAGGTATTTGAACAGGGCCCTGGTTTTGGACGATTTCTGTTTTGAATGAATGAGTATTATAGAGCTCAACACTTTCCTCTTGTATGATCCATCTGTATGATCCATCTGTAACTCTGTAACACTTCTTATGTAGTCCTGTCCACAGCCATGAGCCAAATCCTATTTAATAAAGTCAGAGAGACAGAGAGACCCTGTGGCTGCTATACCTCAGACCCCGAGGAGACCAGGCAGTCTCAGGTGGCTTGGAAAACACACATCCCTGTTTAACCAAGCAGGAAGCTAGCAGGAAGTTACAGTATTTGTAGTGTACAGTCAGTTCTCTTTTAGACGCCAGAGATCTAGTAACTGTGGTAACGTTAAATGGATATTTGTCATCATTAGAGGATTTTCTCTCGATCACAACATCTCTCTAGTCGCTCATCGTATTGTATAACTACAACTTCCTTTTGTATTTCATACATAACTCCCCTTCCTTCTCTCTTTCTCTTCCATCCTGCCTCTTGCTCCCTGCTCTAATTGGCTTTGATCTATAAGTGGCCGGGGTTAGAAGTCTGTCTTTTACAGTCACGTTTTCATATGGGGGGGCTTTGAACATATTGGAAGGGGGTTCATCTTCCACTCTGACTTCCCTGGGACACCGGGAGGGTTGAGCATATGGCAAACACCCTCGTCACTCTCCGCAGCAGCACCCGCCACACGGCCCGCCGGAGTGTACAGCGACAACAGGAGGGACCATATTCCAATTTCTGCTTCCTGTCAGCAGCGAATCCCAGGGCGCTACCCTCTCTCTCCGATCCTCCTCCCTGATCGGTCTCCCCCATCCCTGCTCCTCCAACATCTCTCTCTCTACACACACACACACACACACACACACACACACACACACACACACACACACACACACACACACACACACACACACACACACACACACACACACACACACACACACACACACACACACACACACACACACACACACACACACACACACACACACACACACCAGGAGCAAATCAGCATCTCTGTATCACTGTCTGTTATTGTAGAAGTAAGAGTAAACTAACATTGCATTGTATTTCCCTCACACTTTACTGTATAAATGACGGTAGATCTGACAGTCAGAAAGTCAGTGTTTATGGGTAAGATGTCAGTCAGTGAAATGCAGGGACTAACTGGTGGAAATTGTCAAGACAAGTCTGATTAATTAAGTCAGTCTTAGTAAGACAAGTCTGATTCATTAAGCCAGTCTTAGTAAGACAAGTCTGATTCATTAAGCCTGTCTTAGTAAGACAAGTCTGATTCATTAAGCCTGTCTTAGTAAGACCATATAAGATATATATATAATTTTTTTTCATCTTTATTTAACCAGGTAGGCTAGTTGAGGACAAGTTCTCATTTACAACTGCGACCTGGTCAAGATAAAGCAAAGCAGTGCGACACAAACAACACAGAGTTACACATGGAATAAACAAACGTACAGTAAATAACACAATAGAAAAGTCTATATACAGTGTGTGCAAATGAAGTAAGATATGGGAGGTAAGGGAATGAATAGGCAGTAGTGGCGAAATAATTACAATTGAGCAAATTAACACTGGAGTGATAAATGTGCAGAAGATGAATGTGCAAGTAGAGATACTGCGGTGCAAAGGAGCAAAAAATATAAATAAATAAACAATATGGGGACGAGGTAGTTGGATGGGCTATTTACAGGTGCAATGATCTATAAGCTGCTCTGATAGCTGATGCTTAAAGTTAGTGAGGGAAATATAAGACTTCAGCTTCAATGATTTTTGCAATTTGGTCCAGTCATTGGCAGCAGAGAACTGGAAGGAAAGGCGGCCAAAGGAGGGATTGGCTTTGGGGGTGACTAGTGAGATATACCTGCTGGAGCGCGTGCTATATATTTTATTGCATCCTATATAATCTATTATTATTAATTGTACAGAATATGAATGTTACATAAATGTTTCTGTGTGGCTTAGAATGTATATTCATTTTGAGTAGGCCTGGGACCTGAAGTCCCCACAAGAACAGTAAACGAACAAACATTTGACCAACTGGGGACATGAGGCCGTATGCTGTTTCTAGGGGGTTTAGGGTTAATGTTAGAATTAGTGGTAGGGTTAGAATTACATTAAGGGTTAGGGTTAGGAGCTAGGGTTAGTTTTAGGGTTAGGAGCTAGGGTTAGGGTTAAGGTTAGGTTTTTGGGTTAATTAGGGTTAGTGCTAAGGTTAGGGTTAGTGTAAGTGTAAGGGTTAGGGAAAAATAGGATTTTGAATGGGACTGAGGTTTGCCACAAGGTTAGAAGTACAAGACTGTGTGTGTGTGTGTGTGTGTGTGTGTGTGTGTGTGTGTGTGTGTGTGTGTGTGTGTGTGTGTGTGTGTGTGTGTGTGTGTGTGTGTGTGTGTGTGTGTGTATCCATGTTTTACATGTTTACATGGACGGTCTCCTGTGTTACATTACATTACCACCACCATACTGAGGTGCTCTACATTACCACCACCATACTGAGGTGCTCTACATTACCACCACCATACTGAGGTGCTCTACATTACCACCACCGTACTGAGGTGCTCTACATTACCACCACGATAACGAGGTGCTCTACATTACCACCACCGTACTGAGGTGCTCTACATTAACACCACCATACTGAGGTGCTCTACATTACCACTGCCATACTGAGGTGCTCTACCTTACCACCACCATACTGAGGTGCTCTACATTACCACCACCATACTGAGGTGCTCTACATTACCACCACCATACTGAGGTGCTCTACATTACCACCACCATACTGAGGTGCTCTACATTACCACCACCGTACTGAGGTGCTCTACATTACCACCACCATACTGAGGTGCTCTACATTACCACCACCATACTGAGGTGCTCTACATTACCACCACCATACTGAGGTGCTCTACATTATCACCACCATACTGAGGTGCTCTACATTACCACCACCATACTGAGGTGCTCTACATTACCACCACAATACTGAGGTGCTCTACATTACCACCACCATACTGAGGTGCTCTACATTACCACCACCATACTGAGGTGATCTACATTACCACCACCATACTGAGGTGCTCTACATTACCACCACCATACTGAAGTGCTCTACATTACCATCACCATACCGAGGTGCTCTACATTATCACCACTATACTGAGGTGCTCTACATTACCACCACAATACTGAGGTGCTCTACATTACCACCACTGTACTGAGGTGCTCTACATTACCACTGCCATACTGAGGTGCTCTACATTACCAGCACCGTACTGAGGTACTATGCATTACCACAACCATACTGAGGTGCTCTACATTACCACCACCATATCGAGGTGCTCTACATTACCACCACCATACTGAGGTGCTCTACATTACCACCACCATACTGAGGTGCTCTACATTACCACCACCATACTGAGGTGCTCTACATTACCACCACCATACTGAGAGGCTCTACATTACCACCACCATACTGAGGTGCTCTACATTACCAGCACCGTACTGAGGTGCTCTACATTCCCACCACTGTACTGAGGTGCTCTACATTACCACCACCATACTGAGGTGCTCTACATTATCACCACTGTACTGAGGTGCTCTACAGTACCACCACTACACTGAAGTGCTCTACATTACCACCACAATACTGAGGTGCTCTACATTACCACCACCATACTGAAGTGCTCTACATTACCACCACAATACTGAGGTGCTCTACATTACCACCACCATACTGAGGTGCTCTACATTATCACCACCATACTGAGGTGCTCTACATTACCACCACTGTACTGAGGTGCTCTACATTACCACCACCGTACTGAGGTGCTCTACATTATCACCACCGTACTGAGGTGCTCTACATTACCACCACCATAACGAGGTGCTCTACATTACCACCACCATAACGAGGTGCTCTACATTACCACCACCATACTGAGGTGCTCTACATTACCACCACTGTACTGAGGTGCTCTACATTATCACCACCGTACTGAGGTGCTCTACATTACCACCACCATACTGAGGTGCTCTACATTTTTACCACTGTACTGAGGTGCTCTACATTACCACCACCGTACTGAGGTGCTCTACATTACCACCACCGTACTGAGGTGCTCTACATTACCACCACCGTACTGAGGTTCTCTACATTATCACCACCGTACTGAGGTGCTCTACATTACCACCACCGTACTGAGGTGCTCTACATTACCGCCACTGTACTGAGGTGCTCTACATTATCACCACCGTACTGAGGTGCTCTACCTTACCACCACCATACTGAGGTGCTCTACATTATCACCACTGTACTGAGGTGCTCTACATTACCACCACCGTACTGAGGTGCTATACATTACCACCACCATACTGAGGTGCTCTACATTACCACCACTGTACTGAGGTGCTCTACATTACCACCACTGTACTGAGGTGCTCTACATTACCACCACCATACTGAGGTGCTCTACATTACCACCACCATACTGAGGTGCTCTACATTATCACCACTGTACTGAGGTGCTCTACATTACCACCACCGTACTGAGGTGCTCTACATTACCACCACCATACTGAGGTGCTCTACATTACCACCACCATAACGAGGTGCTCTACATTACCACCACCATACTGAGGTGCTCTACATTACCACCACCATACTGAGGTGCTCTACATTACCACCACCATAACGAGGTGCTCTACATTACCACCACGATAACGAGGTGCTCTACATTACCACCACCATAACGAGGTGCTCTACATTACCACCACCATACTGAGGTGCTCTACATTACCACCACCATACTGAGGTGCTCTACATTACCACCACCATACTGAGGTGCTCTACATTATCACCACCATAACGAGGTGCTCTACATTACCACCACCATACTGAGGTGCTCTACATTACCACCACCATACTGAGGTGCTCTACATTACCACCACCATACTGAGGTGCTCTACATTACCACCACTGTACTGAGGTGCTCTACATTACCACCACCGTACTGAGGTGCTCTACATTACCACCACCATACTGAGGTGCTTTACATTACCACCACCATACTAGCATACGCTACATTATCACCACCGTACTGAGGTGCTCTACATTATCATTATCGTGTTTTAACGCTTTTTTCCTTAAATACGTTTTCTCTGAATGTTCAGCTTCAGACCAATCACCATCCAGTATCCCCCCCATCTCCGGGGCTGTTGCCGTGTTGGAAGTTATTGTATCAGTCCTAAGTTGTCTCTTAACAGTGTGAGCCTGTTCATAAGACGTGTTGAAATAGATTTCTACTGAAGAAACCTTCCTGTGTTCTTCCTTGTAGAGCGTGTGTTGGTAACCAATACAGCTATATACTGTACGCACAGGACAGTGTATGTATTTATTTGTGTGTGTGTGTGTATGTTGGCCCCTGGGTGCCACTGATAGAGCCCTGTGTAAAGCCTTTTTGAGGTCAAATTGCAGGCTGTTGCTCTTGTAAAAACCCCTTCAATTATTCAGCAAAGTCAAGTTCTGTTTTATCTCCCTCTTGTCTAAGTGGGCCTGCTTGGGGACAGCAGAGAGGGACAGAGGGACAGAGGGAGGGAGAGAGGGAGAGAGGGAGGGAGGGAGGGAGGGAGGGAGGGAGGGAGGGAGGGAGAGAGGGAGAGAGGGAGAGAGGGAGAGAGGGAGAGAGAGAGAGAGAGAGAGAGAGAGAGAGAGAGAGAGAGAGAGAGAGAGAGAGAGAGAGAGAGAGAGAGAGAGAGAGAGAGAGAGAGAGAGAGAGAGAGGATTGTAGGAGTATCATCTCCACAGCTCTGATGCCACTAATTACTGTCTCATTTAGATGTGATTGAAATAACCCAGCAGCTGGAGACATGGAGAAGTAGACAACATAAAACAAGGAAGGACCAGCGATATCTTCTCAGATACGGAATGATAGGATTGCATTATGATTTGTTCTTTCATTAGACAGGGTGGAGTCCAATTGAGAACGAGGTGTTGTTTACATGGGAGCCCTGCATGACAAACAATTACACAATCAAGGCAGCATGGGAGAGTAGGAAATATACAAGACATACAAAACCACAAACACACACACAAAAAAACCGTTTCTCTCAGCAAAGAAGTCCTCAATCAACCATCTGAATGCCCTGAAAGACAGCAGTCCATCCAGCTGGAGAGGATTCTGAAGTGTTCCGGAAGGAAAGTCTGTTGAAAACAAAACACTGTTTAAAACCTAAATCTGTACGTGGTGCAGCAGCAGCAAAGGACTTCTTGTCTTTAGAGTTTGTGGTCTGTGGTTCCGTTGTTTAAACTGACCAAAAGTAGCCGGGGAGACAACATGTATTGTACATAGCCAGCTTACTTCTGAGGTATCTGGAGATATGAGTTGTGTGTGTGAGTCATTGCGCTGGCAGATCAAATGTATGTCTTCCATCTGACATGATGTGACGGCCCATAAGATCTCAACACATTTCAAAGCCCTCAATTCCAAGGTTCACGTGATCCATTTGAAAATCGACCTACACAAACAGAGAGAACAAATGAAGCCTTGAATCTCTCTCTCTCTCTCTCTCTCTCTCTCTCTCTCTCTCTCTCTCTCTCTCTCTCTCTCTCTCTCTCTCTCTCTCTCTCTCTCTCTCTCTCTCTCTCATCTCTCTCTCTCTCTCTCTCTCTCTCTCTCTCTCTCTCTCTCTCTCTCTCTCTCTCTCTCTCTCTCTCTCTCTCTCTCTCTCTCTCTCTCTCTCTCTCTCTCTCTCTCTCTCTCTCCATACTTCTCTCCCTCTCCTTCCCATCTGTGACAAAGGGCCCAGGCAGGAAGTCTGAAACAGATAGAGAAACATTCCTATCTGTTGTTCTGTGACTTGTCTCCTAGTCCCCTCCCCTTCCAGCCCATGAGCTGTCTGTTGCTATTCTGTGACTTGTCTCCTAGTCCCCTCCCCTTCCAGCCCAAGAGCTGTCTGTTGCTATTCTGTGACTTGTCTCCTAGTCCCCTCCCCTTCCAGCCCAAGAGCTGTCTGTTGCTATTCTGTGACTTGTCTCCTAGTCCCCTCCCCTTCCAGCCCAAGAGCTGTCTGTTGCTATTCTGTGACTTGTCTCCTAGTCCCCTCTCGTCCCAGCCCAAGAGATCTCCATCCTTTCTGTTGTTGTTCTGTGACTTGTCTCCTAGTCTCCTCTCCTCCCAGCCCAAGAGATCTCCATCCTTTCTGTTGTTGTTCTGTGACTTGTCTCCTAGTCTCCTCTCCTCCCAGCCCAAGAGATCTCCATCCTTTCTGTTGTTGTTCTGTGACTTGTCTCCTAGTCTCCTCTCCTCCCAGCCCAAGAGATCTCCATCCTTTCTGTTGTTGTTCTGTGACTTGTCTCCTAGTCTCCTCTCCTCCCAGCCCAAGAGATCTCCATCCTTTCTGTTGTTGTTCTGTGACTTGTCTCCTAGTCTCCTCTCCTCCCAGGCACAAGACAGCACTGTCCTGCTCTTCTTCTTCATGCAAATGTCTAACTCTTTGAAAGCTTGTAAAGTTTATCTAATTAGATACAAAAAGAGATACTCCCTCCTCTCCCACACACAAACACACATACACTAGCACACACAGGTTTTGGCAGGTTGCAAC
This sequence comes from Salvelinus fontinalis, assembly GCF_029448725.1. NCBI lineage: Eukaryota > Metazoa > Chordata > Actinopteri > Salmoniformes > Salmonidae > Salvelinus > Salvelinus fontinalis. The sequence continues at coordinate 94,637,134 of NC_074665.1, read as the reverse complement.
ATTAATTTATGAAATATGCAGATGTCTTTTGTTTGAAGCAGCTGTTTGGTGCTGGTGCCAGGATTCAATCAGGGATTTCTCCAGAGAGGGTGGGTGTGTGTGTGTGTGTGTGTGTGTGTGTGTGTGTGTGTGTGTGTGTGTGTGTGTGTGTGTGTGTGTGTGCCTGTGTGCACGACCGGCGGCCAACGGCCCCGTTTGATGTCTGACAGGGGCAGAGTGACGCTGACGCTCAAATGGCGGTGTTCCAACCGCAGCCCAGCTCTGCTGTGTGTGTGTGTGTGTGTGTGTGTGTGTGTGTGTGTGTGTGTGTGTGTGTGTGTGTGTGTTTGCATGCGGGTGTGTTTTGGATGTGTGTGTTTTCCAAACTGTGGAATAAGGATCCGGTATATGACAGATCATTCCTTTGTGGATCAGCTGTAGATCGTGATTAGGACTGATGATCATTATTGCGAAGCTTGAATGTGGATGGTGTGTGTGTGTGGCGTGTGTTTGGTGTGGTGTGTGGGGGGTGGGGGTTAAGGAAACAAGGGAGGAATTGTAACGATGTTCCTCCTCCTCTCCATTTTCGGAGAAGGAGGAGTATTGAGGGAACCAAGGCGCAGCGGATTGTGAAGACATAATGATTTATTGAAGACACGACAAAATAACAAACACGACGTAGACAGAAAACGAACTATACTTGAAAATGATACAAAATAACAAAACGAAAGTAGACAGACCTGAACGACGAACTTACATACAACGTGAAGAACGAAATGAACAGGAACAGACTACATGAAATGAACAAACCGTATACAGTCCCGTATGGTGCAAACATTGACACGGACACAGGAGACAACCACCCAAAAACAAACAGTGTGAATGCCCTACCTAAATATGACTCTTGATTAGAGGAAAATGCAAACCACCTGCCTCTAATCAAGAGCCATACCAGGCAAACCAAAACCAACATAGAAACGAATAACATAGACTGCCCACCCAAAACACATGCCCTGACCAAAAACACATAAAAACTAACATAAATAGGTCAGGACTGTTACAGTACCCCCCCCCCCAAGGTGCGAACGCCGGGCGCACCAGCACAAAGTCCAGGGGAGGGTCCGGGTGGGCAGTTGACCACGGTGGTGGCTCCGGTTCAGGACGCTGTCCCCGCACCACCATAGTCACTCCCCTCTTCTTTCTACCCCTTCCACTGACCACCCAAACATTAGCTTCCCCTAAATAAACAGCTAGCACCGGGACAAAGGGCAGCACCGGGACAAGGGGTAGCACCGGGACAAGGGGCAGCACCAGAACAAGGGGCAGCACCAGGATAAGGACCATCACTGGAATAAGGGGCAGCACCGGGACAAGGGGCAGCACCGGGACAAGGGGCAGCACCGGGACAAGGGGCAGCACCGGGACAAGGGGCAGCACCGGGACAAGGGGCAACACCGGGACAAGGGGCAACACCGGGACAAGGGGCAACACCGGGACAAGGGGCAACACCGGGACAAGGGGCAACACCGGGACAAGGGGCAACACCGGGACAAGGGGCAGATCCCGGCTGAAGGACTCTGGCAGGTCCTGTTTGGACGGCTCTGGCAGGTCCATGCTGGCTGACGGCTCTCGACGCTCATGGCAGACTGACGGCTCTCGACGCTCATGGCAGGCTGACGGCTCTCGACGCTCATGGCAGACTGACGGCTCTCGACGCTCATGGCAGACTGACGGCTCTCGACGCTCATGGCAGACTGACGGCTCTCGACGCTCATGGCGCTCTGACGGCTCTGGCTGCTCATGGCTCACTGACGGCTCTGGCTGCTCATGGCTCACTGACGGCTCTGGCTGCTCATGGCTCACTGACGGCTCTGGCTGCTCATGGCTCGCTGGCGGCTCTGGCAGATCCTGTCTGGTTGGCGGCTCTGGCAGATCCTGTCTGGTTGGCGGCTCTGGCAGATCCTGTCTGGTTGGCGGCTCTGGCAGATCCTGTCTGGTTGGCGGCTCTGGCAGATCCTGTCTGTCTGACGGCTCTAGCGGCTCCTGTCTGGCTGATGGCTCTAGCGGCTCCTGTCTGGCTGACGGCTCTGTAGGCACATGGCAGACGGGCGGCTTTGCAGGCTCATGGCAGACGGGCGGCTTTGCAGGCTCCTGGCAGACGGATGGCTCAGATGGCGCTGGGGAGACGGATGGCTCAGATGGCGCTGGAGAGACGGATGGCTCAGATGGCGCTGGGGAGACGGATGGCTCAGATGGCGCTGGGGAGACGGATGGCTCTGGCCGGATATGGCGCACTGTAGACCTGGTGCGTGGTGCCGGAACTGGAGGCACCGTGCTACTGACAAGCACCTTCCTACTAGTGCGGGGAGCAGGGACAGGGCACACTGTATTCTCAAAGCCTACTCTATCCCTGATGCGTGGTACCGGCACTGGTGACGCCGGGCTGAGGACAAGCACATCAGGATTAGTAGGGGGAGAATATACAGTGTGTACAGGGCTCTGGAGACGCACTGGTAGCTTAGTGCGTGGGCCCGGAACTGGAGGCACCGGGCTAAATACACGCACCACAGGGAGAGTGCGTGGAGGAGGAACAGGGCTCAGGATACGCACTGGTAGCCTAGTGCATAGTGTAGACACTGTAGGTACTAGGCTGGGGCGGGGAGGTGGTGCCGGAAATACCGGACCGTGGAGGCGTACTGGCACTCTTGAGCATTGAACCTGCCCAACCTTACCTGGTTGAATGCTCCCGGTTGCCCAACCAGTGCGGGGAGGTGGAATAACCCGCACCGGCCTATGTAGGCGAACCGGGGAAACCATGCGTAAGGCAGGTGCCATGTATGCCGGCCCGAGGAGACGCACTGGAGACCAGACCCGTTGAGCCGGCCTCATGACACCTGGCTCAATGCCCAATCTAGCCCTCCCAGTGCGGGGAGGTGGAATAACCCGCACCGGGCTATGCACTCGTACAGGAGACACCGTGCGCTCTACTGCGTAACACGGCGCCTGCCCGTACTCCCGCTCTCCACGGTAAGCCCGGGAAGTGGGCACAGGTCTCCTACCTGCCCTTGGCCCACTACCCTTTAGCCCCCCCCCAAGAAATTTTTGGGAGTTACTCACGGGCTTTTTCGGCTTCCGTGCCAGACACGTTCCCTCATAGCTCCGGTTCCTCTCTCCGGTAGCCTCTGCTCTCCGCAGTGCCTCCAGCTGTTCCCATGGGAGGCGATCTCTACCAGCTAGGATCTCCTCCCATGTGTAGACACCCTTTCCATCCAACACATCGTCCCATGTCCATTGCTCCTTCTTTTCCTGTCCCTTTCTCCTTTGACTCCGCTGCTTGGCTCTGGGTTGGTGGGTGGTTCTGTAACGATGTTCCTCCTCCTCTCCATTTTCGGAGAAGGAGGAGTATTGAGGGAACCAAGGCGCAGCGGATTGTGAAGACATAATGATTTATTGAAGACACGACAAAATAACAAACACGACGTAGACAGAAAACGAACTATACTTGAAAATGATACAAAATAACAAAACGAAAGTAGACAGACCTGAACGACGAACTTACATACAACGTGAAGAACGAAATGAACAGGAACAGACTACATGAAATGAACAAACCGTATACAGTCCCGTATGGTGCAAACATTGACACGGACACAGGAGACAACCACCCAAAAACAAACAGTGTGAATGCCCTACCTAAATATGACTCTTGATTAGAGGAAAATGCAAACCACCTGCCTCTAATCAAGAGCCATACCAGGCAAACCAAAACCAACATAGAAACGAATAACATAGACTGCCCACCCAAAACACATGCCCTGACCAAAAACACATAAAAACTAACATAAATAGGTCAGGACTGTTACAGGAATAGTTGTTGTGATGCACTGAGAGGGGGAATAGTTTTTGTGATGCACTGAGAGGGGGAATAGTTTTTGTGATGCACTGAAAGGGGGAATAGTTTTTGTGATGCACTGAGAGGGGGAATAGTTTTTGTGATGCACTGAGAGGGGGAATAGTTTTTGTGATGCACTGAGAGGGGGAATAGTTTTTGTGATTCACCCTTTAAAAAAGAGTGAGTGTCAGGGTGAGTTCTGTTCCATCAGAAACCAGATCGACCTCTGACTTTTGCTCAAACCCTCCTTTTTCCCCAGACTCTGGCTGTGTCTGAAAACATCACAAGACATCAAATCTTTACTTCCTCGTTCCTTGTTTCCTCTATCCCTCTCATTGGTCATTGGAGGAGGCAGTCCTAGGGGGGGGGGGTCCTTGGATCCTGGAGGCAAGGATTTGAGGAAACAAGGACGGAAGAAGCAAGCAACGTTTTCAGACACATCCTTAGATTGGCCACGTCATCAGAGGGACGAACAAAACAGAGGACATGAAGAGGAATAGTTTCCGTAACCAGGAAACACCAGTCGGCAACACCGGCAATGCCCTTAGAGGAATGTACTTTACGTACGCAATTCCTGACAAAGACGAAAGTCAGTTAGACGGAAGTCGATCGGGAGGAGAGAACTTTACTCCATGGTTTTCACTCCCCGAAAATAATGTTGTCTCTCGTTCTCTGCCAGGACGTATTTATGTCTGGTCTGTTCCGACAAACACTGTCAGCTGCATCATTTCTAATTCATGGGGCTCATTAAACAACGGGAACAAAAAGCGTAGCAATTATCATTTATCATGATATATTATTTATCAGGAGCTCATTCTCCTAGCTAGGGACTGGGGAGGCAGGGAGGGATGGAGGGAGGAAGGAATGGAAGGGCCAGGACCACAGGGGTTTTATAACAGCTGGCACTAGAGAGTCTGAGAGAGAGAGAGAAAAAGAGGTACAGGGAGAGATTAGGCACACAGAGGGTAATGAAAACGCAGGGAGGCAGAGGTCATGAATGTCAAGATTTGGAGAAAAGAACAGAAAAGACAGAAGAAAACAGAGGACACAGAGAGACAGAGATAGGGTCAAAGGGTAGAGAGAGACAGGGTCAAATGGTAGAGAGAGATATGGTCAAAGGGTAGAGAGAGATAGGGTCAAAGGGTAGAGAGAGATAGGGTCAAAGGGTAGAGAGAGATAGGGTCAAAGGGTAAAGAGAGATAGGGTCAAAGGGTAGAGAGAGACAGGGTCAAATGGTAGAGAGAGATATGGTCAAAGGGTAGAGAGAGATAGGGTCAAAGGGTAGAGAGAGATAGGGTCAAAGGGTAGAGAGAGATAGGGTCAAAGGGTAAAGAGAGATAGGGTCAAAGGGTAGAGAGAGATAGGGTCAAAGGGTAGAGAGAGATAGGGTCAAAGGGTAGAGAGAGATAGGGTCAAAGGGTAGAGAGAGATAGGGTCAAAGGGTAGAGGGAGATAGGGTCAAAGGCTAAAGAGAGATAGGGTCAAAGGGTAGAGAGAGATAGGGTCAAAGGGTAGAGAGAGATAGGGTCAAAGGGTAGAGAGAGATAGGGTCAAAGGGTAAAGAGAGATAGGGTCAAAGGGGAGAGAGAGATAGGGTCAAAGGGTAAAGAGAGATAGGGTCAAAGGGTAGAGAGAGATAGGGTCAAAGGGTAAAGGGAGATAGGGTCAAAGGGTAGAGAGAGATAGGGTCAAAGGGTAGAGAGAGATAGGGTCAAAGGGTAGAGAGAGATAGAGTCAAAGGGTAAAGGGAGATAGGGTCAAAGGGTAGAGAGAGATAGGGTCAAAGGGTAGAGAGAGATAGGGTCAAAGGGTAAAGGGAGATAGGGTTAAAGGGTAGAGAGAGATAGGGTCAAAGGGTAGAGATAGATAGGGTCAAAGGGTAAAGGGAGAAAGGGTCAAAGGGTAAAGGGAGATAGGGTCAAAGGGTAGAGAGAGATAGAGTCAAAGGGTAAAGGGAGATAGGGTCAAAGGGTAGAGAGAGATAGGGTCAAAGGGTAAAGGGAGATAAGGTCAAAGGGTAGAGAAAGATAGGGTCAAAGGGTAAAGGGAGATAGAGTCAAAGGGTAGAGAGAGATAGGGTCAAAGGGTAAAGGGAGATAGGGTCAAAGGGTAGAGAAAGATAGGGTCAAAGGGTAAAGGGAGATAGGGTCAAAGGGTAGAGAGAGATAGAGTCAAAGGGTAGAGAGAGATAGGGTCAAAGGGTAAAGGGAGATAGGGTCAAAGTGTAAAGGGAGATAGGGTCAAAGGGTAGAGAGAGATAGGGTCAAAGGGTAAAGGGAGATAGGGTCAAAGGGTAGAGAGAGATAGGGTCAAAGGGTAGAGAGAGATAGGGTCAAAGGGTAGAGAGAGATAGGGTCAAATGGTAAAGGGAGATAGGGTCAAAGGGTAGAGAGAGATAGGGTCAAAGGGTAGAGAGAGATAGAGTCAAAGGGTAGAGAGAGATAGGGTCAAGGGGTAAAGGGAGATAGGGTCAAAGGGTAGAGAGAGATAGGGTCAAAGGGTAAAGGGAGATAGGGTCAAAGGGTAGAGAGAGAAAGGGTCAAAGGGTAGAGAGAGATAGGGTCAAAGTGTAAAGGGAGATAGGGTCAAAGGGTAGAGAGAGATAGGGTCAAAGGGTAGAGAGAGATAGGGTCAAAGGGTAGAGAGAGATAGGGTCAAAGGGTAAAGAGAGATAGGGTCAAAGGGTAGAGAGAGATAGGGTCAAAGGGTAAAGTGAGATAGGGTCAAAGGGTAAAGGGAGATACACGTTAAACGTTTGAGATATCATTTAAAATGTTACAAACAGTGTTGTCGAACTGTTTTATAATTTCATGACATTTTTATTTTTATTTTTTTGTCCTCCCATGGGCAAACGTGTCTGGAAAGTTTTGTTTAAATCAAAAGAGTTGTTGTCAAAATGGGATTGAATTGATTTGTATTTACCAATATTCTGTGTGTTCTGGTATTTATACAACACTAGATAATTCTCCTGTTATAGTCCCCTGCTGTTCTATCTCAAATAATCATCAAATCCTATTCTGAGATGTTGTTCCAGACTCCTCATTACTGTAGAGCTCAATGTTAGTCATAACTCTGTCAAGGCAATGGCAATGTAATTAGCTTTATGAATATAGTGACCCTTTCGCCTTCATTCTCCTGCCATAAACATCTTCTCTCTCTCTCCTTCCTCCCCCTCTCTCTGTCTTCCAATGTCTCTCTCTCTCCTTCCTCCCACTCTCTCTGTCTTTCAATGTCTCTCTCTCTCCTTCCCCCCTCTGTCTTTCTCTCTCATTCTCTCTCTTTCCCCCTCTCTCTCTCTCTCTCTCTCCCACATTCCCCACGCTCTCTCTCTTTCTCTCTCTATCTTTCCCCCTCTCTCTCTTACTTCCTCTATCTGTTTCTTTTTCCGCTGTGCTTCAGGTTAGAACTTTTCTCCCTCTTTGTGAATCCATGACAGATGCCTAATTGAATGATGAATGTCCCTTTATTACTCTGTAATGGAACTGCCAGCTATTTGATTGGTTTGTGAGGATGTGGATGGGCTCTCCTGGTTGGCTCCTGTGAGGGGTGTGGGGTAGAGTTGTTTGGGGCAGGGTGGGGAAGGGTGGTAACACGGCTGGTAGCATCTCCCACTCTCCATCTGTCTCTTCACTCACACCCCTGCAACCCTTCAAACCACACACACACACACACACACACACACACACACACACACACACACACACACACACACACACACACACACACACACACACACACACACACACACACACACACACACACACACACACACACACACACACACACACACACACACACACACACACACCCTCTGCCCCAGCTCCTCTACTCACCTCTCACACAGGGGGGTGAAGGTTCTTCAGTGAATCTTGTGAATCATAATAAATTATGCAAATAGATCCTGGCGTTGACAATGAGACCATTTTTTGTTGTTGTCGGGAGGTCTCGTCTTCATGCCCCCACTTGTCCGGCCCTTTCTCCATTCCCGCTGTACTGAAATGTACTCACATATTCACACACACACAAACACACACACACACACACACACACACACACACACACACACACACACACACACACACACACACACACACACACACACACACACACACACACACACACACACACACACACACACACACACACACACACACACACACACACACAGACACACACACACACACATTCAGCCTGCTGAGGAAGATAGTGTGTGTGTGCGTGTGCGTGCCTGTGTGTGTGTGAGTGTGTGCGCGTGCGTGTCTGTGTGTGTGTTGTGGGGTCTGACCTGACAAGAGCCCGATGAAGATTAATGCCCTGGGTGTGAGTGACAGGGGGGGGGAATTGAAGGGCAGAGGGCCTCGTTTATCACCCCCTGACAGGTGCCATTCAGACCCTCTGTTCTGATGCCACGGCAACCTCTCCCCCACTTTTCCGTCTCACTCTTCTCCTTCTGTACCCCCCTCCCTTGTGTTTCTCTCCCCCCATCCCATCCCAACCCAACTAAACCAAACAGCCAACATCCACTCCTCCTCCTGTCTCACCTCCCCTCTCTCTTCTCCTTCTGTACCCCTCCCTTGTGTTTCTCTCCCCCCATCCCAACCCAACTAAACCAAACAGGCAACATCCACTCCTCCTCCTGTCTCACCTCCCCTCACTCTTCTCCTTCTGTACCCCTCCCCTGCTCTCCTCCGTTTCTCTCCGTTAACCAGGGAAGATTTAGTGATGCACATGGACCCCCAGAATTAAAACTCTCTCTTTTCTCTTCCTGTACCTGCCCTCCTCCGTTTCTCTCCGTTTCTCTCCGTTTCTCTCCGTTTCTCTCCGTTTCTATTCGTTTCTCTCCGTTTCTCTCCGTTTCTCTCCGTTTCTCTCCGTTTCTCTTCGTTTCTCTCCGTTTCTCTCCGTTAACCAGGGAAGATTTAGTGATGCACATGGACCCCCAGAATTAAAACTCTCTCTTTTCTCTTCCTGTACCTGCCCTCTTCCGTTTCTCTCCGTTTCTCTCCGTTTCTATTCGTTTCTCTCCGTTTCTCTCCGTTAACCAGGGAAGATTTAGTGATACACATGGACCCCCAGAATTAAAACTCTCTCTTTTCTCTTCCTGTACCTGCCCTCCTCCGTTTCTCTCCGTTTCTCTCCGTTTCTCTTCGTTTCTCTCCGTTTCTCTCCGTTAACCAGGGAAGATTTAGTGATGCACATGGACCCCCAGAATTAAAACTCTCTCTTTTCTCTTCCTGTACCTGCCCTCTTCCGTTTCTCTCCGTTTCTCTCCGTTTCTATTCGTTTCTCTCCGTTTCTCTCCGTTAACCAGGGAAGATTTAGTGATACACATGGACCCCCAGAATTAAAACTCTCTCTTTTCTCTTCCTGTACCTGCCCTCCTCCGTTTCTCTCCGTTTCTCTCCGTTTCTATTCGTTTCTCTCCGTTTCTCTCCGTTAACCAGGGAAGATTTAGTGATGCACATGGACCCCCAGAATTAAAACTCACTCTTTTGGAGCGAGAGTCTGATGAGTTGAACATTCGGAAAATCAAATCAGGGAGACCCTGACAGTTATTTAATGCTGACTACTGGGGGCTTTCTGCCCTTCCTCCTGGGCCTTGAAATCTGAAGGAACAGACCTGGGATCAAATACTTTTCAGAGTAATTACAAATACCTAAACTGGGCTTCATTGAGTGTGTCTGACGCAATGAAACCAATCGCCTTCCATCGAGGCTAAAACAAACGCAAAAATATTCCAAATAGCATTTGAAATCTGTCGCTGCAGCTGTCTTGAATGCTCCTGACCAATTCTGATCTGCATTGTTGGAAAAGGACCCCTAAGTAAGCAATTTCACTGTTAGTCTACACCTGTTGTTTACGAAGCATGTGACCAAATTCTATGTGATTGATTTGATTTGATTTGAACCCGGGTCTATGGAGGACCTAAGCGAACTGGATTTGGCTTTTGAGAGGAAACGTCCATTATAATCTACCAATAACACTAGGTACCAGGATTATTACCGCCCAAGCATTAATGATTCATTCTTTATTACTGGCTGTAAATGTCTGTCTGGGATCTGGTAGTAGGACGTGGGGAATGTGTTTGAGCAATGGGTTTTGTCTGGTAGACTACTGCCTGTGTTTAAACCATCTCTCTAAATGAAGAAGATGTTTGAGATGAGATGGGGGGGAAACAACCAAGCCATTCGCATCACTGTTCTGTCAAAGCGTGTGGTTAAAAGGCCGTCTCTTTGCTGTTCATTGAATTTCTCTCAATTAATAATATATGACTGCCAAGAAATATATCACTTAGATATAGACGACATATTTGGTTTGTATTTGCGTGTGTGTGTGTTCGTGTGCAGATGCTTGCTGCCATAGCGATAGCCCAGGACCTTTTAAAAATATTAAATATCCAGAGCATTATTTAAATGAGACCTCACCTCACACAAAAACATTTTGTTTTCAACTTAGAAACCTGATTGCATGAAAGGGCAATGTTGTTTTACAGGGTGAGCATCTCGTCATTGACCCCTACGAAGCAAGAGACAACGATCTGAGCAAGGATCTAAACTGGAGCCCATTCTGTTAAACAAACGGAATTACAGAGAGCATGATTGAGACGACCCTCAAGGAGACAGTTAGTAGTGAAGGTTTTAAAGTCTACATGACGGTGTGTAGTAAATCAGTTAGTACTGAAGGTTTTAAAGTCTATATGACGGTGTGTAGTAAATCAGTTAGTACTGAAGGTTTTAAAGTCTATATGACGGTGTGTAGTAATCAGTTAGTACTGAAGGTTTTAAATTCTATATGACGGTGTGTAGTAATCAGTTAGTACTGAAGGTTTTAAAGTCTATATGACGGTGTGTAGTAAATCAGTTAGTACTGAAGGTTTTAAAGTCTATATGACGGTGTGTAGTAAATCAGTTAGTACTGAAGGTTTTAAAGTCTATATGACGGTGTGTAGTAAATTAGTTAGTACTGAAGGTTTTAAAGTCTATATGACGGTGTGTAGTAATCAGTTAGTAGTGAAGGTTTTAAATTCTATATGACGGTGTGTAGTAATCAGTTAGTACTGAAGGTTTTAAAGTCTATATGACGGTGTGTAGTAATCAGTTAGTAGTGAAGGTTTTAAATTCTATATGACGGTGTGTAGTAAATCAGTTAGTACTGAAGGTTTTAAAGTCTATATGACGGTGTGTAGTAAATCAGTTAGTACTGAAGGTTTTAAAGTCTATATGACGGTGTGTAGTAAATCAGTTAGTACTGAAGGTTTTAAAGTCTATATGACGGTGTGTAGTAATCAGTTAGGTGTAAAGGTTTTAAAGTCTATATGACGGTGTGTAGTAAATCAGTTAGGAGTGAAGGTTTTAAAGTCTATATGACGGTGTGTAGTAATCAGTTAGGTGTAAAGGTTTTAAAGTCTATATGACGGTGTGTAGTAAATCAGTTAGTACTGAAGGTTTTAAAGTCTATATGACGGTGTGTAGTAAATCAGTTAGGAGTAAAGGTTTTAAAGTCTATATGACGGTGTGTAGTAATCAGTTAGTACTGAAGGTTTTAAAGTCTATATGACGGTGTGTAGTAATCAGTTAGTACTGAAGGTTTTAAAGTCTATATGACGGTGTGTAGTAAATCAGTTAGGAGTGAAGGTTTTAAAGTCTATATGACGGTGTGTACTGTATGTGATGTGTAGTACATTTAGATCAATGACAAGGACAGGGGGAGATAAAAGTAGAAGATTTAGACCCGTGTCAGGAGAGGATGCTACAATGAACCACCCTCACATACACTCTCACTAAAGCATGCACTCCTGCCATCACACACGAGCAGGTACACACACATGCACACCTTTCAACACACATACGCACAAACACACACACACACTCACACACAAACTACCGTACTGCAACCGCCAGCTCACAATCTTCCATCCCCACCACCGTTGGCTATAAAGACAGGTTCAGACCCTGCTCCTGTGGAGTCAGATCATGTGGTTATACCATTTTAACTGCAGGATTAATGGGGTGGCAAGAGGGGCTATAAATTGATGATATAACTACTGAACATACTTGCCCGGAATTAAGATAATACATCTGGAGTAAAGAGGCTCCATGTATCCTCGGGTAAAAAGCGGCGGGCGTACAGCATTGTTATGATGACAAGCACCCTCGAGGCTTCGAGACAGGAAATTGGCGTATGTCTGTTTGTGTTCCCTGGGTAATAGAGGAGATATAGATGATAGAGGAGATATAGGTGATAGAGATGATAGAGGATATAGAGATGATAGAGGAGATAGAGATGATATAGGTGATAGAGGAGATATAGAGATGATAGAGGATATAGAGATGATAGAGATGATAGAGGAGATATAGATGATAGAGGAGATAGAGATGATAGAGGAGATAGAGATGATAGAGGATATAGAGATGATAGAGATGATAGAGGAGATATAGATGATAGAGGACATAGAGGAGATATAGATGATAGAGGAAATAGAGATGATAGAGGAGATAGAGATGATATAGGTGATAGAGGAGATATAGATGATAGAGGAGATAGAGATGATAGAGATGATAGAGGAGATATAGAGGATATAGAGATGATAGAGGATATAGAGGAGATAGAGATGATAGTGATGATAGAGGAGATATAGGTGATAGAGGTGATAGAGGAGATAGAGGTGATAGAGGTGATAGAGGTGATAGAGATGATAGAGATGATAGAGGAGATAGAGATGATAGAGGAGATAGAGATGATAGAGGAGATAGAGATGATAGAGGATATAGAGATGATAGAGATGATAGAGGAGATATAGATGATAGAGGACATAGAGGAGATATAGATGATAGAGGAAATAGAGATGATAGAGGAGATAGAGATGATATAGGTGATAGAGGAGATATAGATGATAGAGGAGATAGAGATGATAGAGATGATAGAGGAGATATAGAGGATATAGCGATGATAGAGGATATAGAGGAGATAGAGATGATAGTGATGATAGAGGAGATATAGGTGATAGAGGTGATAGAGGAGATAGAGGTGATAGAGGTGATAGAGGTGATAGAGATGATAGAGATGATAGAGGAGATAGAGATGATAGAGGAGATAGAGATGATAGAGGAGATAGAGGTGATAGAGATGATAGAGATGATAGAGGATATAGAGATGATAGAGGATATAGAGATGATAGAGGTGATAGAGAGATGATAGAGGAGATATGGGAGATAGAGATGATAGAGGTGATCGAGATGATAGAGGTGATAGAGATGATAGAGATGATAGAGGATATAGAGATGATAGAGGTGATAGAGATGATAGAGGAGATAGAGATGATAGAGGTGATAGAGATGATAGAGGTGATAGAGATGATAGAGGTGATAGAGATGATAGAGGTGATAGAGATGATAGAGATGATAGAGGATATAGAGATGATAGAGGATATAGAGATGATAGAGGTGATAGAGATGATAGAGGAGATAGGGGAGATAGAGATGATAGAGGATATAGAGATGAAAGAGGAGATAGGGGAGATATAGATGATAGAGGAGATAGAGGAGATAGAGGATATAGAGATGATAGAGGTGATAGAGGTGATAGAGGAGATAGAGATGATATAGATGATAGCGATGATAGAGGATATAGAGATGATAGAGGATATAGAGATGATAGAGGAGATAGAGGAGATAGAGGTGATAGAAGAGATAGAGGTGATAGAGGATATAGAGATGATAGAGGATATAGAGATGATAGTGGTGATAGAGATGATAGAGGATATAGAGGAGATAAAGATGATAGAGGGTATAGAGGAGATAGAGGTGATATAGATGATAGAGATGATAGAGGTGATAGAGATGATAGAGGAGATATAGATGATAGAGGAGATAGAGGTGATAGAGATGATAGAGGATATAGAGATGATAGAGGAGATAGAGATGATAGAGATGATAGAGGAGATAGAGATGATAGAGATGATAGAGATGATAGAGATGATATAGGTGATAGAGGTGATAGAAGAGGTACAATCACACATCATCGTTCAACAGTAAAGAGACTGGATATGTATTAGGACTATCGTTGTCACGTTCTGACCATAGTTCTTTTGTATTTTCTTTGTTTTAGTATGGTCAGGGCGTGAGTTGGGTGGACATTCTATGCTTTGTGTTTCTATGTTGGGTTTGTCGTTTGGCCTGATATGGTTCTCAATCAGAGGCAGGTGGTAGTCATTGTCTCTGATTGGCAACCATATTTAGGTAGCCTGTTTTGTCATTGTGGGTTGTAGGTGATTGTCTATGTTAGTTGATGTTGCATGTCTGCACTCGGTTTCATTAGCGTCACGGTCGTTTGATATTTTGTTTAGTTTGTATAGTTTGTTTAAGTGTTCTTCGTTTAATAAATAGAAGAATGGATTCACATCACGCTGCGTTTTGGTCCTCCTCTCTTTCTCCAGACGGCGATAGGGACAATCGTATCGTAGCACTGTCTTTATGGTCCCCCATAACAACTTCAGATAGTGGTATTACAGTGATTAGTCCAAATAGCCTTGGTCAACAGTAGACCACTATATAGGACCAGGGTGACATTAAGGACTCTGCCTCAGTCAATGATGCAGTGGCCCACAACCAATCTCTTCTCACATTCCTGTTAAAGTAATGGAAGGGGTTTGAACTATCTTCATTATACCATTTATTTACATTTACCTTGAAATCACAACGCTGGGCTCACCTTGTCATACTAAATGCAGCGAAAAATACAGGGAGGGCCAATCTCACACGTGTCATCATCCAGAGAAATCTTCGAAAGATCTCCCATGTTTTCCTTACTATCTCTATATCTCTACCACTATGTCATCCACTATAAACATGACTCCTTCATCTCTTCATCTCTACCACTATGTCATCCACTATAAACATGACTCCTTCATCTCTTCATCTCTACCACTATGTCATCCATAATAAACATGACTGCTTCATCTCTACCACTATGTCATCCATAATAAACATGACTCCTTCATCTCTACCTCTATGTCATCCATAATAAACATGACTCCTTCATCTCTACCACTATGTCATCCATAATAAACATGACTCCTTCATCTCTACCACTATGTCATCCATTATAAACATGACTCCTTCATCTCTACCACCATGTCATCTATAATAAACATGACTCCTTCATCTCTACATCTCTACCACTATGTCATCTATAATAAACATGACTCCTTCAACTCTACATATCTACCACTATGTCATCCATAATAAACATGACTCCTTCATCTCTACCACTATGTCATCCATAATAAACATGACTCCTTCATCTCTACCACTATGTCATCCATAATAAACATGACTCCTTCATCTCTACCACTATGTCATCTATAATAAACATGACTCCTTCATCTCTACCACTATGTCATCTATAATAAACATGACTCCTTCATCTCTACATCTCTACCACTATGTCATCCATAATAAACATGACTCCTTCATCTCTACCACTATGTCATCCATAATAAACATGACTCCTTCATCTCTACCACTATGTCATCCATTATAAACATGACTCCTTCATCTCTACCACTATGTCATCTATAATAAACATGACTCCTTCATCTCTACCACTATGTCATCCATAATAAACATGACTCCTTCATCTCTTCATCTCTACCACTATGTCATCCATTATAAACATGACTCCTTCATCTCTACATCTCTACCACTATGTCATCCATTAAAAAACATGACTCCTTCATCTCTACATCTCTACCACTATGTCATCCATAATAAACATGACTCCTTCATATCTACCACTATGTCATCCATTATAAACATGACTCCTTCATCTCTACATCTCTACCACTATGTCATCTATAATAAACATACCTCCTTCATCTCTACCACTATGTCATCCATAATAAACATGACTCCTTCATCTCTACCACTATGTCATCCATAATAAACATGACCCCTTCATCTCTACCACTATGTCATCCATTATAAACATGACTCCTTCATCTCTACATCTCTACCACTATGTCATCCATAATAAACATGACTCCTTCATCTCTACCACTATGTCATCTATAATAAACATGACTCCTTCATCTCTACCACTGTCATCCATTATAAACATGACTCCTTCATATCTACCACTATGTCATTCATAATAAACATGACTCCTTCATCTCTACCACTATGTCATCCATTATAAACATGACTCCTTCATCTCTTCATCTCTACCACTATGTCATCCATAATAAACATGACTCCTTCATCTCTACCACTATGTCATCCATTATAAACATGACTCCTTCATATCTACCACTATGTCATCCATAATAAACATGACTCCTTCATCTCTACCTCTATGTCATCCATAATAAACATGACTCCTTCATCTCTACCACTATGTCATCCATAATGAACATGACTCCTTCATCTCTACCACTATGTCATCCATAATAAACATGACTCCTTCATCTCTACCACTATGTCATCTATAATAAACATGACTCCTTCATCTCTACATCTCTACCACTCTGTCATCCATTATAAACATGACTCCTTCATCTCTACATCTCTACCACTATGTCATCCATTATAAACATGACTCCTTCATCTCTACATCTCTACCACTATGTCATCCATTATAAACATGACTCCTTCATCTCTACATCTCTACCACTATGTCATCCATTATAAACATGACTCCTTCATCTCTACATCTCTATCACTATGTCATCCATTATAAACATGACTCCTTCATCTCTACATCTCTACCACTATGTCATCCATTATAAACATGACTCCTTCATCTCTACATCTCTACCACTATGTCATCCATAATAAACATGACTCCTTCATATCTACCACTATGTCATCCATAATAAACATGACTCCTTCATCTCTACCACTATGTCATCCATTATAAACATGACTCCTTCATCTCTACCACTATGTCATCCATAATAAACATGACTCCTTCATATCTACATATCTACCACTATGTCATCCATAATAAACATGACTCCTTCATCTCTACATATCTACCACTATGTCATCCATAATAAACATGACTCCTTCATCTCTACCACTATGTCATCCATAATAAACATGACTCCGTCATATCTACCACTATGTTATCCATTATAAACATGACTCCTTCATCTCTACCACTATGTCATCCATAATAAACATGACTCCTTCATCTCTACCACTATGTCATCCATTATAAACATGACTCCTTCATCTCTACCACTATGTCATCCATTATAAACATGACTCCTTCATCTCTACATCTCTACCACTATGTCATCCATAATGAACATGACTCCTTCATCTCTACCACTATGTCATCCATAATAAACATGACTCCTTCATCTCTACCACTATGTCATTAATAATAAACATGACTCCTTCATATCTACCACTATGTCATCCATAATAAACATGACTAATTCATCTCTACAACTATGTCATCCATAATAAACATGACTCCTTCATCTCTATCACTATGTCATCCATAATAAACATGACTCCTTCATCTCTACATCTCTACCACTATGTCATCCATAATAAACATGACTCCTTCATATCTACCACTATGTCATCCATAATAAACATGACTCCTTCATCTCTACATCTCTACCACTATGTCATCCATAATAAACATGACTCCTTCATCTCTACATCTCTACCACTATGTCATCCATAATAAACATGACTCCTTCATCTCTACATCTCTACCACTATGTCATCCATAATAAACATGACTCCTTCATCTCTACCACTATGTCATCTATAATAAACATGACTCCTTCATCTCTACCACTGTCATCCATTATAAACATGACTCCTTCATATCTACCACTATGTCATCCATAATAAACATGACTCCTTCATCTCTACCACTATGTCATCCATTATAAACATGACTCCTTCATCTCTTCATCTCTACCACTATGTCATCCATAATAAACATGACTCCTTCATCTCTACCACTATGTCATCCATTATAAACATGACTCCTTCATATCTACCACTATGTCATCCATAATAAACATGACTCCTTCATCTCTACCTCTATGTCATCCATAATAAACATGACTCCTTCATCTCTACCACTATGTCATCCATAATGAACATGACTCCTTCATCTCTACCACTATGTCATCCATAATAAACATGACTCCTTCATCTCTACCACTATGTCATCTATAATAAACATGACTCCTTCATCTCTACATCTTTACCACTATGTCATCCATTATAAACATGACTCCTTCATCTCTACATCTCTACCACTATGTCATCCATTATAAACATGACTCCTTCATCTCTACATCTCTACCACTATGTCATCCATTATAAACATGACTCCTTCATCTCTACATCTCTACCACTATGTCATCCATTATAAACATGACTCCTTCATCTCTACATCTCTATCACTATGTCATCCATTATAAATATGACTCCTTCATCTCTACATCTCTACCACTATGTCATCCATAATAAACATGACTCCTTCATATCTACCACTATGTCATCCATAATAAACATGACTCCTTCATCTCTACCACTATGTCATCCATTATAAACATGACTCCTTCATCTCTACCACTATGTCATCCATAATAAACATGACTCCTTCATATCTACATATCTACCACTATGTCATCCATAATAAACATGACTCCTTCATCTCTACATATCTACCACTATGTCATCCATAATAAACATGACTCCTTCATCTCTACCACTATGTCATCCATAATAAACATGACTCCGTCATATCTACCACTATGTTATCCATTATAAACATGACTCCTTCATCTCTACCACTATGTCATCCATAATAAACATGACTCCTTCATCTCTACCACTATGTCAACCATTATAAACATGACTCCTTCATCTCTACCACTATGTCATCCATTATAAACATGACTCCTTCATCTCTACATCTCTACCACTATGTCATCCATAATGAACATGACTCCTTCATCTCTACCACTATGTCATCCATAATAAACATGACTCCTTCATCTCTACCACTATGTCATCCATAATAAACATGACTCCTTCATATCTACCACTATGTCATCCATAATAAACATGACTAATTCATCTCTACCACTATGTCATCCATAATAAACATGACTCCTTCATCTCTATCACTATGTCATCTATAATAAACATGACTCCTTCATCTCTACATCTCTACCACTATGTCATCCATAATAAACATGACTCCTTCATATCTACCACTATGTCATCCATAATAAACATGACTCCTTCATCTCTACATCTCTACCACTATGTCATCCATAATAAACATGACTCCTTCATCTCTACATCTCTACCACTATGTCATCCATAATAAACATGACCCCTTCATCTCTACATCTCTACCACTATGTCATCCATAATAAACATGACTCCTTTATCTCTACCACTATGTCATCCATTATAAACATGACTCCTTCATATCTACCACTATGTCATCCATAATAAACATGACTCCTTCATCTCTACCACTATGTCATCCATAATAAACATGACTCCTTCATCTCTACATCTCTTCCACTATGTCATCCATAATAAACATGACCCCTTCATCTCTACATCTCTACCACTATGTCATCCATAATAAACATGACTCCTTCATCTCTACCACTATGTCATCCATTATAAACATGACTCCTTCATCTCTACCACTATGTCATCCATAATAAACATGACTCCTTCATCTCTACCACTATGTCATCCATTATAAACATGACTCCTTCATCTCTACCACTATGTCATCCATAATAAACATGACTCCTTCATCTCTACCACTATGTCATCCATAGTAAACATGACTCCTTCATCTCTACCACTATGTCATCCATAATAAACATGACTCCTTTATCTCTACCACTATGTCATCCATTATAAACATGACTCCTTCATCTCTACCACTATGTCATCTATAATAAACATGACTCCTTCATCTCTACCACTATGTCATCCATAATAAACATGACTCCTTCATCTCTAGCACTATGTCATCCATAATAAACATGACTCCTTCATCTCTACCACTATGTCATCCATAATAAACATGACTCCTTCATCTCTACCACTATGTCATCCATTATAAACATGACTCCTTCATCTCTACATCTCTACCACTATGTCATCCATTATGAACATGACTCCTTCATCTCTACATCTCTACCACTATGTCATCCATTATAAACATGACTCCTTCATCTCTACATCTCTACCTCTATGTCATCCATTATAAACATGACTCCTTCATCTCTACCACTATGTCATCCATTATAAACATGACTCCTTCATCTCTACCACTATGTCATCCATAATAAACATGACTCCTTCATCTCTACCACTATGTCATCCATAATAAACATGACTCCTTCATCTCTACCACTATGTCATCCATAATAAACATGACTCCTTCATCTCTACCACTATGTCATCCATTATAAACATGACTCCTTCATCTCTACCACTATGTCATCTATAATAAACATGACTCCTTCATCTCTACATCTCTACCTCTATGTCATCCATTATAAACATGACTCCTTCATCTCTACCACTATGTCATCCATTATAAACATGACTCCTTCATCTCTACCACTATGTCATCCATAATAAACATGACTCCTTCATCTCTACCACTATGTCATCCATAATAAACATGACTCCTTCATCTCTACCACTATGTCATCCATAATAAACATGACTCCTTCATCTCTACCACTATGTCATCCATTATAAACATGACTCCTTCATCTCTACCACTATGTCATCTATAATAAACATGACTCCTTCATCTCTACCACTATGTCATCCATAATAAACATGACTCCTTCATCTCTACCACTATGTCATCCATAATAAACATGACTCCTTCATCTCTACCACTATGTCATCCATAATAAACATGACTCCTTCATCTCTACCACTATGTCATCCATTATAAACATGACTCCTTCATCTCTACATCTCTACCACTATGTCATCCATTATAAATATGACTCCTTCATCTCTACATCTCTACCACTATGTCATCCATAATAAACATGACTCCTTCATATCTACCACTATGTCATCCATAATAAACATGACTCCTTCATCTCTACCACTATGTCATCCATTATAAACATGACTCCTTCATCTCTACCACTATGTCATCCATAATAAACATGACTCCTTCATATCTACATATCTACCACTATGTCATCCATAATAAACATGACTCCTTCATCTCTACATATCTACCACTATGTCATCCATAATAAACATGACTCCTTCATCTCTACCACTATGTCATCCATAATAAACATGACTCCGTCATATCTACCACTATGTTATCCATTATAAACATGACTCCTTCATCTCTACCACTATGTCATCCATAATAAACATGACTCCTTCATCTCTACCACTATGTCAACCATTATAAACATGACTCCTTCATCTCTACCACTATGTCATCCATTATAAACATGACTCCTTCATCTCTACATCTCTACCACTATGTCATCCATAATGAACATGACTCCTTCATCTCTACCACTATGTCATCCATAATAAACATGACTCCTTCATCTCTACCACTATGTCATCCATAATAAACATGACTCCTTCATATCTACCACTATGTCATCCATAATAAACATGACTAATTCATCTCTACCACTATGTCATCCATAATAAACATGACTCCTTCATCTCTATCACTATGTCATCTATAATAAACATGACTCCTTCATCTCTACATCTCTACCACTATGTCATCCATAATAAACATGACTCCTTCATATCTACCACTATGTCATCCATAATAAACATGACTCCTTCATCTCTACATCTCTACCACTATGTCATCCATAATAAACATGACTCCTTCATCTCTACATCTCTACCACTATGTCATCCATAATAAACATGACCCCTTCATCTCTACATCTCTACCACTATGTCATCCATAATAAACATGACTCCTTTATCTCTACCACTATGTCATCCATTATAAACATGACTCCTTCATATCTACCACTATGTCATCCATAATAAACATGACTCCTTCATCTCTACCACTATGTCATCCATAATAAACATGACTCCTTCATCTCTACATCTCTTCCACTATGTCATCCATAATAAACATGACCCCTTCATCTCTACATCTCTACCACTATGTCATCCATAATAAACATGACTCCTTCATCTCTACCACTATGTCATCCATTATAAACATGACTCCTTCATCTCTACCACTATGTCATCCATAATAAACATGACTCCTTCATCTCTACCACTATGTCATCCATTATAAACATGACTCCTTCATCTCTACCACTATGTCATCCATAATAAACATGACTCCTTCATCTCTACCACTATGTCATCCATAGTAAACATGACTCCTTCATCTCTACCACTATGTCATCCATAATAAACATGACTCCTTTATCTCTACCACTATGTCATCCATTATAAACATGACTCCTTCATCTCTACCACTATGTCATCTATAATAAACATGACTCCTTCATCTCTACCACTATGTCATCCATAATAAACATGACTCCTTCATCTCTAGCACTATGTCATCCATAATAAACATGACTCCTTCATCTCTACCACTATGTCATCCATAATAAACATGACTCCTTCATCTCTACCACTATGTCATCCATTATAAACATGACTCCTTCATCTCTACATCTCTACCACTATGTCATCCATTATGAACATGACTCCTTCATCTCTACATCTCTACCACTATGTCATCCATTATAAACATGACTCCTTCATCTCTACATCTCTACCTCTATGTCATCCATTATAAACATGACTCCTTCATCTCTACCACTATGTCATCCATTATAAACATGACTCCTTCATCTCTACCACTATGTCATCCATAATAAACATGACTCCTTCATCTCTACCACTATGTCATCCATAATAAACATGACTCCTTCATCTCTACCACTATGTCATCCATAATAAACATGACTCCTTCATCTCTACCACTATGTCATCCATTATAAACATGACTCCTTCATCTCTACCACTATGTCATCTATAATAAACATGACTCCTTCATCTCTACCACTATGTCATCCATAATAAACATGACTCCTTCATCTCTACCACTATGTCATCCATAATAAACATGACTCCTTCATCTCTACCACTATGTCATCCATAATAAACATGACTCCTTCATCTCTACCACTATGTCATCCATTATAAACATGACTCCTTCATCTCTACATCTCTACCACTATGTCATCCATTATAAACATGACTCCTTCATCTTTACATCTCTACCACTATGTCATCCATAATAAACATGACTCCTTCATCTCTACCACTATGTCATCCATTATAAACATGACTCCTTCATCTCTACCACTATGTCATCCATAATAAACATGACTCCTTCATCTATACATCTCTACCACTATGTCATCCATAATAAACATGACTTCTTCATATCTACCACTATGTCATCCATTATAAACATGACTCCTTCATCTCTACATCTCTACCACTATGTCATCCATTATAAACATGACTCCTTCATCTCTACATCTCTACCACTATGTCATCCATTATAAACATGACTCCTTCATCTCTACATCTCTACCTCTATGTCATCCATTATAAACATGACTCCTTCATCTCTACCACTATGTCATCCATTATAAACATGACTCCTTCATCTCTACCACTATGTCATCCATTATAAACATGACTCCTTCATCTCTACCACTATGTCATCCATAATAAACATGACTCCTTCATCTCTACCACTATGTCATCCATTATAAACATGACTCCTTCATCTCTACATCTCTACCACTATGTCATCCATAATAAACATGACTCCTTCATATCTACCACTATGTCATCCATAATAAACATGACTCCTTCATATCTACCACTATGTCATCCATTATAAACATGACTCCTTCATCTCTACATCTCTACCACTATGTCATCCATAATAAACATGAGTCCTTCATCTCTACCACTATGTCATCCATAATAAACATGACTCCTTCATCTCTTCATCTCTACCTCTATGTCATCCATAATAAACATGACTCCTTCATCTCTACATCTCTACCACTATGTCATCCACATAGTGATATTCTGAGTAGCCAAATAGTCTGGATAGCCATTTGATTAGATGTTCGGGAGTCTTATGGCTTGGGGGTAGAAGCTGTTCAGAAGCCTCTTGGACCTAGACTTGGCGCTCCGGTACCACTTGCCACGCAGTAGTAGATAGAACAGTCTATGACTATGGTGGCTGGAGTCGTTGACAATTTGTATGGCCTTCCTCTGACACTGCCTGGTATAGAGGTCCTGAATGTCAGGAAGCTTGGCGCCAATGATGTACTGGGCCGTACGCACGTACGCAATCAAATTAAAACAAATTTTACTACCCTGTAGTGCCTTAGGGTCAGAGGCCGAGCAGTTGCCATACCAGGCAGTGATGCAACCAGTCAGGATGCTCTCGATGGTGCAGCTGTAGAAACTTTTGAGGATCTGAGGACCAATGCCAAATCTTTTCAGTCTCCTGAGGGGGAATAGGTTTTGTCGTGCATTCTTCACGACTATCTTGGTGTGCTTGGACCATGTTAGTTTGTTGGTGATGTGAATACCAAGGAACTTGAAGCTCTCAACCTGCTCCAATACAGCCCCGTCAATGAGAATGGGGGCGTGCTCGGTCCTCCTTTTCCTGTAGTTCACAATCATCTCTTTTGTCTTGATCACATTGAGGGATAGGTTGTTGTCCTTGCACCACACAGCCACGTCTCTGACCTCCTCCCTGTGGGCTGTCTCATCGTTGTCGGTGATCAGGCCTACCACTGTTGTGTCATCAGCAAACGTAATGATGGTGTAGGAGTCGTGCTTGGCCATGCAGTCATGAGTGAACAGGGAGTACAGGAGGGGACTGAGCATGCACCTCGGAGGGGCCCCCGTGTTGAGGTTCAGCGTGGCGGATGTGTTGTTATCACCTGGTGGCGGCCCGTCAGGAAGTCCAGGATCCAGTTGCAGAGGGAGGTGTTTAG
>NC_074665.1:94557166-94602166 GCF_029448725.1 Salvelinus fontinalis | reverse complement strand
CTGTAATGTTCTCTAAAATTGTTTAATGTTATTTAATGTTATGTTATGTAAAAGTTATTTATTGTTCTGTACAGTTATTTACTGTTCTGTGAAGTTCTGTAATGTTCTGTAAAGTTGTGTACAGTTATGTATTTTTCTGTAATGTTCTGTGAAGTTATGTACAGTTATGTATTTTTCTGTAATGTTCTGTGAAGTTCTGTAAAGTTATTAAGGTTGTGTGAAGTTCTGTAAAGTTATGTACTATTCTGTAAAGTTATGTACTATTCTGTAAAGTTATGTACTATTCTGTAAAGCTATGTACTATTCTGTAAAGTTATGTACTATTCTGTAAAGTTATGTACTATTCTGTAAAGTTATGATGACTATGAAGCGCTTACCAAAGTCCAAAACGTGTTTGCGTACTCACAGCAGTGTACTAGAATATTGGACCGTTGGTTTTCAAATGAATGGAGGACGCGTACGCAGAGCCCCGTTGGTTGGGAGTTCTGGGGAGGTTCGTGGTTAGGCTGTTTGTCCCCCATGGACGGTGGTCTCAAAGCCACGTGTCACAATGGGACACCAGACTATCACGTCTCTGCATCTGGAGACTCTGAATTCTGCTTAATATTATATCATTTAGATGACCAACCTGGTCTAAATATATAATTTCCTTCTGTCGCAGTCAAACACTGTACATTAATAAGTAAGGAACTGTTAAAATATATTTCAAAAGAATATAAAAATTCTGGTTACAAATGCCAGTAAAACATATGTGTTAATTCTGTCGGTTTGACTTTGGCGATGCTCCAGGTTCGCATGTAGTGACCTCTAACTGTTTTCCTCAGTTGACATGATTCTCTCCAAAACTGATGCGTGTCACCCCTCTGTCCACAGACCAAATGGTATGGTCCAATACTGATGATGCGTGTGGCCTCCCCTATATTCAGAGTCAATGGTCTGGTCCAGTATCCAGTCCACCTGCGCAGTCCATCCCTCAGTACGTGCGGAGAGCTTTCGCAATCTCACCATTTCTCAATCTTACAATGTTTTATCTCTCCATTTCTAAATCTCTGTGTTAGAGCTATTTAGCATCAGCTGTTTGTGGCAGGCCTCACCTTGTGTTGGTTTGGGGCCTAGCTGGCCCAAGCTGTGCTGATGAGACCTTCTGGCAGGCCTCACCTTGTGTTGGTTTGGGGCCTAGCTGGCCCAAGCTGTGCTGATGAGACCAAAAGAGTAAGTCCAGCAATCGCTTACAAATAATGCTCCCTTTCGGAGTCCGGCCGGTCCATACTTACCAATGTGTGTGTGTGTGTGTGTGTTTGCATGTGTGTGTACACGTGTGTGGGTGCACGTGTCTGTGTGTGCACGTGTGTGTGTGTGTGTGTGTTGGCGTGTGGTAGATATGCATGATATTTCATCGGCAGAACCAGTGCAAATAGAAAACCCTGCTGTGCTAAGGAAAGCAATGTGTTTCTGAGGCACCAAACTACAATCCATCACAGAACAAGACCCAGAAGACAAAAATACATCCACCTGTTATTCACATTAGAATAGAAGGAGAAGAAACATGACGGGGCTGTATGTCTAGAAAGGCTTTGTGTGTGTGTGTGTGTGTGTGTGTGTGTGTGTGTGTGTGTGTGTGTGTGTGTGTGTGTGTGTGTGTGTGTGTGTGTGTGTGCGTGTGCGTGTGCGTGTGCGTGTGCGTGTGCGTGTGTGTAAACTAAGCCAATCCCAGTCCAGCCACTGCCAGGCCAAGCCCAGCTCCAATCCATCAACACCCACTCTGGGCACAGGGAGGACGGAGGCTATTTGGTTAGATTCATTGGATAGTCAGTAATTCAAGGCCAGAAGTAAACAAGGATGGCCAGTAAAGCCATTTCTGCCTGAAGAAGTAATACCCTCTCCCCTCTCCTCTCCTCTCCTCTCCAAACCCTGCCCCCTCCTCTCCTCTCCAGACCAACCCTCGCCTCTCCTCTCCAAACCAAACTCTCCCCCCTCCTCTCCAGACCAACCCCTCCCTCCTCCTCTCCTCTCCAGACCAACCTCCCCACTCCACTCCCCTCCCCACTCCTCTCCTCTCCAGGCCAACCCCCCAGTGCTCTCATCTCATCTCCTCTCCTCTCCAAACCAACCCCCCACTCCCCTCCACTCCCCACTCCTCTCCTCTCCAGACCAACCCCTCCCCCCTCCTCTCCTCTCCAGACCAACCCTTCCCCCCTCCTCTCCTCCCCAGACCAACCCCTTCCCCCTCCTCTCCAGACCAACCCCCCCCCTCCTCTCCTCTCCAGACCAATCCCTCACCCCTTCTTCCCTCTCCCCTCCTCTCCTCTCCAGACCAACCCCTCTCCCCTCCTCTCCTCTCCAAACCCTGCCCCCTCCTCTCCTCTCCAGACCAACCCCTCCTCTTCCCCTCTCCAGACCAACCCCTCCCCCCTCCTCTCCAGACCAACCCCTCCCTCCTCCTCTCCTCTCCAGACCAACCCCTCCCTCCTCCTCTCCAGACCAACCCCTCCCCCCTCCTCTCCAGACCAACCCCTCCCTCCTCCTCTCCTCTCCAGACCAACCCCTCCCCCCTCCTCTCCAGACCAACCCCTCCCTCCTCCTCTCCTCTCCAGACCAACCCCTCCCTCCTCCTCTCCTCTCCAGACCAACCCCCCACTCCTCTCCTCTCCAGACCAACCCCTCCCTCCTCCTCTCCTCTCCAGACCAACCCCTTACCCCTCCTCCCCCCTCCTCTCCTCTCCAGACCAACCCCTCTCCCCTCCTCTCCTCTCCAGACCAACCCCTCACCCCTCCTCCCCCCTCCCCTCCTCTCCTCTCCAGACCAACCCCTCTCCCCTCCTCTCCTCTCCAGACCAACCCCTCTCACTTCCCTCCTCTACTCACGACCCCTACGTTACATTATGCTGACGGAGATTTTCACTTTCCCCACCTCACCTCGACCTGCGGGGACGGCCAATAACACCTCAGTCATTACCAACGATAACAAATCTGTTCATGTTGAAGGATGGCCTCATTAAAAGGTTCAAATATAAGTCTAAGCTTATGTGTTAATGACACGTTAATGTCTCTGTCAATTACCTAGCTGAGGGTAATGACACCTGCACAGAGAAATTATATCCTACTGCTGGCTGAAGGAGTAAACCTGAGGGTAATAACACCTGCACAGAGAGATGATATCCTACTGCTGGCTGAAGGAGTAAACCTGAGGGTAATGACACCTTCACAGAGAGATGATATCCTACTGCTGGCTGAAGGAGTAAACCTGAGGGTAATGACACCTTCACAGAGAGATGATATCCTACTGCAGGCTGAAGGAGTCAACCTGAGGGTAATGACACCTGCACAAAGAGATGATATCCTACTGCTGGCTGAAGGAGTAAACCTGAGGGGTAATGACACCTGCACAGAGAGATGATATCCTACTGCTGGCTGAAGGAGTAAACCTGAGGGTAATGACACCTGCACAAAGAGATGATATCCTACTGCTGGCTGACGGAGTAAACCTGAGGGTAATGACACCTGCACAGAGAGATGATATTCTACTGCTGGCTGAAGGATTAAACCTGAGGGTAATGACACCTGCACAGAGAGATGAATCCTACTGCTGGCTGAAGGAGTAAACCTGAGGGTAATGACACCTGCACAGAGAGATGATAACCTACTGCTGGCTGAAGGAGTAAACCTGAGGGTAATGACACCTGCACAGAGAGATGATATCCTACTGCTGGCTGAAGGAGTAAACCTGAGGGTAATGACACCTGCACAGAGAGATGATATCCTACTGCTGGCTGAAGGAGTAAACCTGAGGGTAATGACACCTGCACAGAGATGATATCCTACTGATTGCTGAAGGAGTAAACCTGAGGGTAATGACACCTGCACAGAGAGATGTATCCTACTGCTGTCTGAAGGAGTAAACCTGAGGGTAATGACACCTTCACAGAGAGATGATATCCTACTGCTGGCTGAAGGAGTAAACTTGAGGGTAATAACACCTGCACAGAGAGATGATATCCTACTGCTGGCTGAAGGAGTAAACCTGAGGGTAATGACACCTGCACAGAGAGATGATAACCTACTGCTGGCTGAAGGAGTAAACCTGAGGGTAATGACACCTTCACAGAGAGATGATATCCTACTGCTGGCTGAAGGAGTAAACCTGAGGGTGATGACACCTTCACAGAGATGATATCCTACTCCTGGCTGAAGGAGTAAACCTGAGGGTAATGACACCTTCACAGAGATGATATCCTACTGCTGGCTGAAGTAGTAAACCTGAGGGTAATGACACCTGCACAGAGAGATGATATCCTACTGCTGGCTGAAGGAGTAAACCTGAGGGTAATGACACCTTCACAGAGAGATGATATCCTACTGCTGGCTGAAGGAGTAAACCTGAGGCTAATGACACCTGCACAGAGAGATGATAACCTACTGCTGGCTGAAGGAGTAAACCTGAGGGTAATGACACCTGCACAGAGAGATGATATTCTACTGCTGGCTGAAGGAGTAAACCTGAGTGTAATGACACCTGCACAGAGAGATGATGTCCTACTGCTGGCTGAAGGAGTAAACCTGAGGGTAATGACACCTGCACAGAGAGATGATATTCTACTGCTGGCTGAAGGAGTAAACCTGAGTGTAATGACACCTGCACAGAGAGATGATATCCTACTGCTGGCTGAAGGAGTAAACCTGAGGGTAATGACACCTGCACAGAGAGATGATAACCTACTGCTGGCTGAAGGAGTAAACCTGAGGGTAATGACACCTTCACAGAGAGATGATATCCTACTGCTGGCTGAAGGAGTAAACCTGAGGGTAATGACACCTGCACAGAGAAATGATATCCTACTGCTGGCTGAAGGAGTAAACCTGAGGGGTAATGACACCTGCACAGAGAGATGATATCCTACTGCTGGATGATGGAGTAAACCTGAGTGTAATGACACTTGCACAGAGAGATTATATCCTACTGCTGGCTGAAGGAGTAAACCTGAGGGGTAATGACACCTGCACAGAGAGATGATATCCTACTGCTGGATGATGGAGTAAACCTGAGTGTAATGACACTTGCACAGAGAGATGATATCCTACTGCTGGCTGAAGGAGTAAACCTGAGGGTAATGACACCTTCACAGAGAGATGATATCCTACTGCTGGCTGAAGGAGTAAACCTGAGGGGTAATGAGACCTGCACAGAGATGATATCCTACTGCTGGCTGAAGGAGTAAACCTGAGGGTAATGACACCTGCACAGAGAGATGATATCCTACTGCTGGCTGAAGGAGTAAACCTGAGGGTAATGACACCTGCACAGAGAGATGATATCCTACTGCTGGCTGAAGGAGTAAACCTGAGGGTAATGACACCTGCACAGAGAGATGATATCCTACTGCTGGCTGAAGGAGTAAACCTGAGGGTAATGACACCTTCACAGAGAGATGATATCCTACTGCTGGCTGAAGGAGTAAACCTGAGGGTAATGACACCTGCACAGAGAGATGATATCCTACTGCTGGCTGAAGGAGTAAACCTGAGGGTAATGACACCTGCACAGAGAGATGATAACCTACTGCTGGCTGACGGAGTAAACCTGAGGGTAATGACACCTGCACAGAGAGATGATATCCTACTGCTGGCTGAAGGAGTAAACCTGAGGGTAATGACACCTGCACAGAGAGATGATATCCTACTGCTGGCTGAAGGAGTAAACCTGTAATTCCGTTCCCTGGGCGGTTAAGGTTTCCGATGATCTTTGGAATGATGAAGGTGATGGTGATGAATATTCCGGAAACATCACAGGTGTTTGGTATCCTGAGAGATATTTCTATAATATGAACAAAGGTTTTTGTTGTGTTTTCATTTGGTTCGGTGGTAACATTATATACAATACACTGAGTTTACAAAACATGAAGGACACCTGCTCTTTCCGTGACATAGACTGACCAGGTGAATCCAGGTGAAAGCTATGATCCCTTATTGAGGTCACCTGTTAAATCCACTTCAATCAGTGTAGATGAAGAGGAGGAGACGGGTTAAAAAAAGGACTTTCCTACTATAGCCCATAGAACCACATTGAATAACACATTCATAAATGGTCAAATAGACAGTCAGAAAATGTGTCATAAGGAATGGGGTTTTGAAGTGTCTGTCCTACATCTAGGAGATGTAAGTCAGCTCAGGAATTACTGTATTCAGTGGGGCAAAAAAGTATTTAGTCAGCCAACAATTGTGCAAGTTCTCCCACTTAAAAAGATGAGAGAGGCCTGTAATTTTCATCATAGGTACACTTCAACTATGACAGACAAAATGAGGGAATAAAATCCAGAAAATCACATTGTAGGATTTTTAATGAATTTATTTGCAAATTATGGTGGAAAATAGGTATTTGGTCAATACTTTGTATGTACCCTTTGTTGGCAATGACAGAGGTCAAACGTTTTCTGTAAGTCTTCTTTATTATTATTATTATTGTTGTTGTTATCGTTAATATTGTTAGTATTATTATTGTTGTTGTTGTTATTATTGTTATTATTATTATTGTTACTAAGAGTTGACTTGGGAGATGTGTAATTGATGAGGATAGGGGATGACTTGTACCATTGAAGATAAGCCACCTCCTCCATACACGTCTGTCTCATACAAGGTAACGTGTCATATGGCGTTTGTTTGTTCTACCGCCAGTCAGCCAGGCCCTGCCAGCTGTGTGATCAGTGGGATTGATCTTCTGGCAGCATGACACTCATCTGTCCTCCCCTCTCTCTCTTTATCTCTCTTTATCTCTCTTTATCTCTCTTTATCTCTCTTTATCTCTCTCTCTCTCTCTCTCTCTCTCTCTCTCTCTCTCTCTCTCTCTCTCTCTCTCTCTCTCTCTCTCTCTCTCTCTCTCTCTCTCTCTCTCCTACTCTCTCTCCTCTCCCCCCTCTCTCTCTCTTGTCTACCCCTCCCCTTCTTTTCTCTCTCTTTCTCTATTTTCCGGCCAGGCAGACCATCTCAATGTAAAATCATGGTTAATGCACCGTGACAACCTGACACGACGCACAGTCTAGGTCTGCTACATCTGCTTGTATTTAATTTACTTAATAAAGGGTGTGTGTGTGTGTGTGTGTGTGTGTGTGTGTGTGTGTGTGTGTGTGTGTGTGTGTGTGTGTGTGTGTGTGTGTGTGTGTGTGTGTGTGTGTGTGTGTGTGTGTGTGTGTGTGTGTGTGTGGGTGCGTGTGTATAGATCAAAGTAGCTGTGTGTTATTCTCAAACGGACTACCTCGCACCATTCTACATCGTTCGCCTGTCTGTAGCTTCTCTCACATCAGGTCAAGTGGTGAAAAAAAAACTGACAAAATGATCGCTGACTGGTCGATCAAAGGTGGCCAAAAATATGTTAAACGACCTCTGAGGGGTGAGAAGGGCAATGGCCTGCCTCATTAACACCATTAGGAGAAAGGAGAGAGGGAAGGAAGGGAGCCTGGAGTAGATAGCTGTCTTTAGACAGGTTAGAGGGGTTATCCTCAGTGGGAAGAGGTACTGTGGGACATCTTGTAGTTTTCTCTTCTTGTTGTTGGGAGATGGAAGAAATTAGACCATTATGGACTGAAGGAAGGGAGCGAGAGCCTGTTAGGGATCATTTTCCTAATTACGGGATGGAACGATGCAAGGATGTCGAGCAGGCCCGGGGCGAAACGTGTCAGACAGAGGGAGAGAGGGAAGTAGGGAGGGGAGACTGTACGTGTTAAGCCTTTACTGTGACTAGTTAACAGTCCTAACGGTTAGTGCTGAGACATTACTGTACGACTTAATGGAACTAACGATGCTAAAGCACTATGTGTTAACAATCATAATGCTGGACTGGAAGGGCCATAGACCACAGCTATTAACGCATCTCTCACCTCATCTATCATCTGAAGTATCATCCTCATCTATAATCTCATCTTTCACCTCATCTATCATCCTCATCTATCACCTCTTCTATCACCTCATCTGTCTCCTCATCTATCACCTAATCTATCACCTCATCTATCACCTCATCTGTCCCCTCATCTATCATCTATCATCTGAAGTATCATCCTCATCTATAATCTCATCTTTCACCTCATCTATCATCCTCGTCTATCATCTCATCTGTCACCTCATCTATCACCTCATCTATCACCTCATCTATCACCTCATCTATCACCTCATCTGTCTCCTCATCTATCATCTATCATCTGATGTATCATCCTTATCATCGCATCTATCTCCTCATTTATCACCTCATCTGTCTCATCTATCATCCTCATATATCTCCTCATCAATCACCTCATCTATCTCCTCATTTATCACCTCATCTGTCTCATCTATCATCCTCATATATCTCCTCATCAATCACCTCATCAATCTCCTCATCAATCACCTCATCAATCACCTCATCTATCACCTCATCTATCACTATTTTTCCATCTGTTTTCCCTCACTTCTTTCCATATGTCCCTCTCTTTCCTCATGATCACTTTATGGACTCCTCTCTTTACTTCACCTGAAGAGGAAATTATCTGAGAACAGGAAGGAAGTAGCTCCCGTCAGCTCTCGTTTACGACCTGTATAAATGGTAAGTAATACTACTGGGAGAGAGGGAGGGAGGGATAGCGGGAAAGAGGGATGGGTAGAGGGAAGCAGCGAGGGAGGGAGAGAGAGAGGGAGGGAGAGAGGTAGGGAGAGAGCGGTGATGGAGAGGGAAGGAGAGAGACAGAGAGAGAGAAAGGAGGGAGGGGACAGAAAGTGTGAGAGAGTGAGCGAGAGAGAGAGAGAGAGAGAGAAAGAGAGAGAGACCAAGTCTCAGAAAGAGAGAGAGAGAGAGAGAGGGAGAGAGAGACCAAGCCTCAGAAAGAGAGAGAGAAATAGAGGGAGAGAGAGATCAAGTCTCAGAAAGAAAGAGAAAAATAGAGTGAGAGAGAGACCAAGTCTCAGAAAGAGAGACCCAACAGGGCTCTAAGTATATGACAAACCTGTCTATGTGTATATCTATATTACCAACCTGTCTATCTATATTACCAACCTGTATATCTATATTACCAACCTGTCTATCTATATTACCAACCTGTATATCTATATTACCAACCTGTATATCTATATTACCAACCTGTATATCTATATTACCAACCTGTATATCTATATTACCAAACTGTCTATCTGTATATCTATATTACCAACCTGTCTATCTATATTACAACACCGTCTATCTATATTACCAACCTGTCTATCTATATTACCAACCTGTATATCTATATTACCAACCTGTATATCTATATTACCAACCTGTATATCTATATTACCAACCTGTATATCTATATTACCAAACTCTCTATCTGTCTATCTATATTACCAACCTGTCTATCTATATTACCAACCTGTATATCTATATTACCAACCTGTCTATCTGTCTATCTATATTACAAACCTGTATATCTATATTACCAACCTGTATATCTATATTACCAACCTGTATATCTATATTACCAAACTCTCTATCTGTCTATCTATATTACCAACCTGTCTATCTATATTACCAACCTGTATATCTATATTACCAACCTATATATCTATATTACCAAACTGTCTATCTGTATATCTATATTACCAACCTGTATATCTATATTACCAACCTGTCTATCTATATTACCAAACTGTCTATCTGTATATCTGTATTACCAACCTGTATATCTATATTACCAACCTGTCTATCTATATTACCAACCTGTATATCTATATTACCAACCTGTATATCTATATTACCAACCTGTATATCTATATTACCAACCTGTATATCTATATTACCAAACTCTCTATCTGTCTATCTATATTACCAACCTGTCTATCTATATTACCAACCTGTATATCTATATTACCAACCTGTCTATCTGTCTATCTATATTACCAACCTGTATATCTATATTACCAACCTGTCTATCTGTCTATCTATATTACAAACCTGTATATCTATATTACCAACCTGTATATCTATATTACCAACCTGTATATCTATATTACCAAACTCTCTATCTGTCTATCTATATTACCAACCTGTCTATCTATATTACTAACCTATATATCTATATTACCAAACTGTCTATCTGTATATCTATATTACCAACCTGTATATCTATATTACCAACCTGTCTATCTATATTACCAAACTGTCTATCTGTATATCTGTATTACCAACCTGTATATCTTAATTACCAACCTGTATATCTATATTACCAAACTGTCTATCTGTATATCTATATTACCAACCTGTATATCTATATTACCAACCTGTATATCTATATTACCAAACTGTCTATCTGTATATCTATATTACCAACCTGTCTATCTATATTACCAAACTGTCTATCTGTATATCTATATTACCAACCTGTATATCTATATTACCAACCTGTATATCTATATTACCAACCTGTATATCTATATTACCAACCTGTATATCTGTCTATCTATATTACCAACCTGTCTATCTATATTACCA
The DNA here is from genome assembly GCF_029448725.1 of Salvelinus fontinalis. Lineage (NCBI taxonomy): Eukaryota > Metazoa > Chordata > Actinopteri > Salmoniformes > Salmonidae > Salvelinus > Salvelinus fontinalis. Next base: position 94,591,683 of record NC_074665.1, on the reverse strand, counting down.
ACCTGTATATCTATATTACCAACCTGTATATCTATATTACCAAACTGTCTATCTATATTACCAACCTGTATATCTATATTACCAACCTGTATATCTATATTACCAACCTGTAAATCTATATTACCAACCTATATATCTATATTACCAACCTGTCTATCTATATTACCAACCTGTATATCTATATTACCAAACTGTCTATCTATATTACCAACCTGTATATCTATATTACCAAACTGTATATCTATATTACCAACCTGTATATCTATATTACCAACCTGTATATCTATATTACCAACCTGTATATCTATATTACCAACCTGTATATCTATATTACCAACCTGTATATCTATATTACCAACCTGTATATCTATATTACCATCCTGTATATCTGTCTATCTATATTACCAACCTGTCTATCTATATTACCAACCTGTATATCTATATTACCAACCTGTATATCTATATTACCAAACTCTCTATCTGTCTATCTATATTACCAACCTGTCTATCTATATTACCAACCTGTATATCTATATTACCAACCTGTATATCTATATTACCAAACTGTCTATCTGTATATCTATATTACCAACCTGTCTATCTATATTACCAAACTGTCTATCTGTATATCTATATTACCAACCTGTATATCTATATTACCAACCTGTATATCTATATTACCAACCTGTATATCTATATTACCAACCTGTATATCTATATTACCAACCTGTATATCTATATTACCAACCTGTATATCTGTCTATCTATATTACCAACCTGTCTATCTATATTACCAACCTGTATATCTATATTACCAACCTGTATATCTGTATATCTATATTACCAACCTGTATATCTGTATATCTATATTACCAAACTGTATATCTGTCTATCTATATTAGCAACCTGTATATCTATATTACCAACCTGTATATCTATATTACCAACCTGTATATCTGTATATCTATATTACCAACCTGTATATCTATATTACCAACCTGTATATCTATATTACCAAACTCTCTATCTGTCTATCTATATTAGCAACCTGTCTATCTATATTAGCAACCTGTATATCTATATTACCAACCTGTATATCTATATTACCAACCTGTATATCTATATTACCAAACTGTATATCTATATTACCAACCTGTATATCTATATTACCAACCTGTATATCTATGTTACCAACCTGTATATCTATATTTCCAACCTGTATATCTATATTACCAACCTGTATATCTATATTACCAACCTGTATATCTATATTACCAACCTGTCTATCTATATTACCAACCTGTATATCTATATTACCAACCTGTATATCTATATTACCAACCTGTATATCTATGTTACCAACCTGTATATCTATATTACCAACCTGTATATCTATATTACCAACCTGTATATCTATATTACCAAACTGTCTATCTGTGCATCTATATTACCAACCTGTATATCTATATTACCAACCTGTATATCTATATTACCAACCTGTATATCTATATTACCAACCTGTATATCTATATTACCAAACTGTCTATCTGTGCATCTATATTACCAACCTGTATATCTATATTACCAACCTGTATATCTATATTACCAACCTGTATATCTATATTACCAACCTGTATATCTATTTTACCAACCTGTATATCTATATTACCAACCTGTCTATCTATATTACCAACCTGTATATCTGTCTATCTATATTACCAACCTGTATATCTATATTAGCAACCTGTATATCTATATTACCAACCTGTCTATCTATATTACCAACCTGTCTATCTATATTACCAACGTGTCTATCTATATTACCAACCTGTCTATCTATATTACCAACCTGTATATCTATATTACCAACGTGTCTATCTGTCTATCTATATTAGCAACCTGTCTATCTATATTACCAAACGGTCTATCTGTATATCTATATTACCAGGCTATATATCTATATTACCAACCTGTATATCTATATTACCAACCTGTATATCTATATTACCAACCTGTATATCTATATTACCAACCTGTCTATCTATATTACCAACCTGTATATCTATATTACCAAACTGTATATCTATATTACCAACCTGTATATCTATATTACCAACCTGTATATCTATATTACCAAACTGTCTGTCTATCTATATTCCCAACCTGTCTATCTATATTACTAACCTGTATATCTATATTACCAAACTGTCTATCTGTATATCTATATTACCAACCTGTATATCTATATTACCAAACTGTCTATCTATATTACCAACCTGTATATCTATATTACCAACCTGTCTATCTACATTACCAACCTGTATATCTATATTACCAAACTGTATATTTATATTACCAAACTGTCTATCTATATTACCAATCTGTATATCTATATTACCAACCTGTATATCTATATTACCAAACTGTATATCTATATTACCAAACGGTCTATCTGTCTATCTATTTTACCAACCTGTCTATCTATATTACCAATCTGTATATCTATATTACCAATCTGTATATCTATATTACCAATCTGTATATCTATATTACCAGGCTGTATATCTATATTACCAACCTGTATATCTATATTATCAACCTGTATATCTATATTACCAACCTGTATATCTATATTACCAAACTGTCTATCTATATTACCAACCTGTCTATCTATATTACCAACCTGTATATCTATATTACCAACCTGTCTATCTGTCTATCTATATTACCAATCTGTATATCTATATTACCAATCTGTATATCTATATTACCAATCTGTATATCTATATTACCTATCTGTATATCTATATTACCAACCTGTATATCTATATTACCAACCTGTATATCTATATTACCAAACTGTCTATCTATATTACCAACCTGTATATCTATATTACCAACCTGTATATCTATATTACCAACCTGTATATCTATATTACCAAACTGTCTATCTATATTACCAACCTGTCTATCTATATTACCAACCTGTCTATCTATATTACCAAACTGTCTATCTATATTACCAAACTGTCTATCTATATTACCAAACTGTCTATCTATATTACCAACCTGTATATCTATATTACCAACCTGTATATCTATATTACCAGGCTGTATATCTATATTACCAACCTGTATATCTATATTATCAACCTGTATATCTATATTACCAACCTGTATATCTATATTACCAAACTGTCTATCTATATTACCAACCTGTCTATCTATATTACCAACCTGTATATCTATATTACCAACCTGTCTATCTGTCTATCTATATTACCAACCTGTATATCTATATTACCAACCTGTATATCTATATTACCAACCTGTATATCTATATTACCAAACTGTCTATCTATATTACCAACCTGTCTATCTATATTACCAACCTGTCTATCTATATTACCAAACTGTCTATCTATATTACCAAACTGTCTATCTATATTACCAACCTGTATATCTATATTACCAACCTGTATATCTATATTACCAATCTGTATATCTATATTACCAGGCTGTATATCTATATTACCAACCTGTATATCTATATTATCAACCTGTATATCTATATTACCAACCTGTATATCTATATTACCAAACTGTCTATCTATATTACCAACCTGTCTATCTATATTACCAACCTGTATATCTATATTACCAACCTGTCTATCTGTCTATCTATATTACCAATCTGTATATCTATATTACCAATCTGTATATCTATATTACCAATCTGTATATCTATATTACCTATCTGTATATCTATATTACCAACCTGTATATCTATATTACCAACCTGTATATCTATATTACCAAACTGTCTATCTATATTACCAACCTGTATATCTATATTACCAACCTGTATATCTATATTACCAACCTGTATATCTATATTACCAAACTGTCTATCTATATTACCAACCTGTCTATCTATATTACCAACCTGTCTATCTATATTATCAAACTGTCTATCTATATTACCAAACTGTCTATCTATATTACCAACCTGTATATCTATATTACCAACCTGTATATCTATATTACCAACCTGTCTATCTATATTACCAACCTGTCTATCTATATTACCAACCTGTATATCTATATTACTAACCTGTATATCTATATTACCAACCTGTCTATCTGTATATCTATATTACCAACCTGTATATCTATATTACCAACCTGTCTATCTATATTACCAAACTGTATATCTATATTACCAACCTGTATATCTATATTACCAACCTGTATACCTGTATATCTATATTACCAACCTGTATATATATATTACCAACCTGTCTATCTATATTACCAACCTGTCTATCTATATTACCAACCTGTATATCTATATTACCAACCTGTATATCTATATTACCAACCTGTCTATCTATATCACCTACCTTTGCATCTATATTACCAACCTGTATATCTATATTACCAACCTGTATATCTATATTACCAACCTGTCTATCTATATTACCAACCTGTCTATCTATATTACCAACCTGTCTATCTATATTACCAACCTGTATATCTATATTACCAACCTGTATATCTATATTACCAACCTGTCTATCTATATTACCAACCTGTCTATCTATATTACCAACCTGTATATCTATATTACCAACCTGTCTATCTATATTACCAACCTGTCTATCTATATTACCAACCTGTCTATCTATATTACCAACCTGCATATCTATATCACCTACCTTTGCATCTATATTACCAACCTGTATATCTATATTACCAACCTGTATATCTATATTACCAACCTGTCTATCTATATTACCTACCTTTGCATCTATATTACCAACCTGTATATCTATATTACCAACCTGTATATCTATATTACCAACCTGTCTATCTATATCACCTACCTTTGCATCTATATTACCAACCTGTATATCTATATTACCAACCTGTATATCTATATTACCAACCTGTATATCTATATTACCAACCTTTATATCTATATTACCAACCTGTCTATCTATATTACCAAACTGTATATCTATATTACCAACCTGTATATCTATATTACCAACCTGTATACCTGTATATCTATATTACCAACTTGTCTATCTATATTACCAACCTGTCTATCTATATTACCAACCTGTATATCTATATTACCAACCTGTCTATCTGTCTATCTATATTAGCAACCTGTCTATCTATATTACCAACCTGTATATCTATATTACCAATCTGTATATCTATATTACCAACCTGTATATCTATATTACCAAACTGTATATCTATATTACCAACCTGTCTATCTGTCTATCTATATTAGCAACCTGTCTATCTATATTACCAACCTGTCTATCTGTCTATCTATATTAGCAACCTGTCTATCTATATTACCAACCTGTCTATCTATATTACCAACCTGTCTATCTATATTACCAATCTGTATATCTATATTACCAACCTGTATATCTATATTACCAACCTGTATATCTATATTACCAACCTGTCTATCTGTCTATCTATATTAGCAACCTGTCTATCTATATTACCAACCTGTATATCTATATTACCAACCTGTCTATCTGTCTATCTATATTACCAATCTGTATATCTATATTACCAACCTGTATATCTATATTACCAACCTGTATTCCTATATTACCAACCTGTCTATCTGTCTATCTATATTAGCAACCTGTCTATCTATATTACCAACCTGTATATCTATATTAGCAACCTGTCTATCTATATTACCAACCTGTATGTCTATATTACCAACCTGTATATCTATATTACCAACCTGTATATCTATATTACCAACCTGTATATCTATATTACCGACCTGTTTATCTATATTACCAAACTGTCTATCTATATTACCAACCTGTATATCTACATTACCAACCTGTCTATCTATATTACCAAACTGTATATCTATATTACCAACCTGTCTATCTGTCTATCTATATTACCAACCTGTCTATCTGTATATCTATATTACCAACCTGTCTATCTATATTACCAACCTGTATATCTATATTACCAACCTGTATATCTATATTACCAACCTGTATATCTATATCACCTACCTTTGCATCTATATTACCAACCTGTATATCTGTCTATCTATATTACCAACCTGTATATCTATATTACCAACCTGTATATCTGTCTATCTATATTACCAACCTGTATATCTATATTGCCAACCTGTATATCTATATTACCAACCTGTATATCTATATTACCAACCTGTCTATCTATATTACCAACCTGTATATCTATATTACCAACCTGTCTATCTATATTACCAACCTGTCTATCTATATTACCAACCTGTATATCTATATTACCAACCTGTATATCTATATTATCAACCTGTCTATCTATATTACCAACCTGTCTATCTATATTACCAACCTGTCTATCTATATTACCAACCTGTATATCTATATTATCAACCGGTCTATCTATATTATCAACCTGTCTATCTATATTACCAAACTGTCTATCTATATTACCAAACTGTCTATCTATATTACCAACCTGTCTATCTATATTACCAACCTGTATATCTATATTACCAACCTGTCTATCTATATTACCAACCTGTATATCTATATTACCAAACTGTCTATCTACATTACCAAACTGTCTATCTATATTACCAACCTGTCTATCTATATTACCAACCTGTCTATCTATATTACCAACCTGTATATCTATATTACCAACCTGTATATCTATATTACCAACCTGTATATCTATATTACCAACCTGTATATCTGTCTATCTATATTACCAACCTGTATATCTATCTATCTATATTACCAACCTGTCTATCTATATTACCAACCTGTATATCTATTTTACCAAACTGTCTATCTATATTACCAACCTGTATATCTATATTACCAAACTGTCTATCTATATTACCAACCTGTATATCTATATTACCAACCTGTATATCTATATCACCTCCCTTTGCATCTATATTACCAACCTGTATATCTATATTACCAACCTGTATATCTATATTACCAACCTGTCTATCTATATTACCAACCTGTCTATCTATATTACCAACCTGTATATCTATATTACCAACCTGTATATCTGTCTATCTATATTACCAACCTGTATATCTATATTACCAACCTGTATATCTATATTACCAACCTGTATATCTGTCTATCTATATTACCAACCTGTATATCTATATTACCAACCTGTATATCTATATTACCAACCTGTCTATCTATATTACCAACCTGTCTATCTATACTACCAACCTGTATATCTGTCTATCTATATTACCAACCTGTATATCTATATTACCAACCTGTATATCTATATTACCAACCTGTATATCTGTCTATCTATATTACCAACCTGTATATCTATATTACCAACCTGTATATCTATATTACCAACCTGTATATCTATATTACCAACCTGTCTATCTATATTACCAACCTGTCTATCTGTCTATCTATATTACCAACCTGTATATCTATATTACCAACCTGTATATCTATATCACCTCCCTTTGCATCTATATTACCAACCTGTATATCTATATTACCAACCTGTATATCTATATTACCAACCTGTCTATCTATATTACCAACCTGTCTATCTATATTACCAACCTGTATATCTATATTACCAACCTGTATATCTGTCTATCTATATTACCAACCTGTATATCTATATTACCAACCTGTATATCTGTCTATCTACATTACCAACCTGTATATCTATTTTACCAACCTGTATATCTATATTACCAACCTGTCTATCTATATTACCAACCTGTCTATCTATACTACCAACCTGTATATCTGTCTATCTATATTACCAACCTGTATATCTATATTACCAACCTGTATATCTATATTACCAACCTGTTTATCTGTCTATCTATATTACCAACCTGTATATCTATATTACCAACCTGTATATCTATATTACCAACCTGTATATCTATATTACCAACCTGTCTATCTATATTACCAACCTGTCTATCTGTCTATCTATATTACCAACCTGTCTATCTATATTGCCAACCTGTATATCTATATTACCAACCTGTATATCTATATTACCAACCTGTCTATCTATATTACCAACCTGTATATCTATATTACCAACCTGCATATCTATATTACCAACCTGTCTTTCTATATTACCAACCTGTATATCTATATTACCAACCTGTCTATCTATATTACCAACCTGTCTATCTATATTACCAGGCTGTGTATCTATATTACCAGGCTGTATATCTATATTACCAACCTGTATATCTATATTACCAACCTGTCTATCTATATTACCAACCTGTCTATCTATATTACCAACCTGTATATCTATGTTACCAACCTGTATATCTGTCTATCTATATTGCCAAACTTTCCATCTGTATATCTATATCAACAACCTGTCAATCTGTCTAACCTGCTCCTAGTAATCAAACGAAACACATAGTCATTTTCATCTCAGGTTTTCGGGTCAATTGAACCACCTGACCTCAGCCAATCATAAAAGTGTTAATGCGGCCATTGTGCTGCTAGCACGCATTGATTAAGTTCATAACTCGATTGGAGCCGCACCGAGCCAGGGACAATAACAACCGGAATGGAAATAAATCTTACTTGAGCACATAATCTCCAGAAAATCTAAATTTAAAATAGATGTTTTTTATGGTGTATTTTGTCATCACGTGAGTGTGGCCTTTCGGCCTGTGTGATTATTGATATCTTTGATCCGCTGTTTAACCTTTTCCATTAGCTCTGTGTGGCTGCATTGGATTCTCTGCAGTGTTTCCATGTTGAATGAGGGTCATGTTCATTACAGCAAACTGTAGCAAAATATAGTTAAACGTTTCTTATTGGATAACTTCAGTTAGTCCCTCCATGTTTCAGAACATGTTATTTTAGTTTGTTGCCTAATGAATTTGCCTCAGGACATAGACCCCTATGTTGTTACCAGCCTGTCCCCCTACTAATATGTCCTGTTGAGATATCAGCCTGTTGTCCTCATACTAATATGTCCTGTTGAGATATCAGCCTGTTGTCCCTATACTAATATGTCCTGTTGAGATATCAGCCTGTTGTCCCCCAACTAATATGTCCTGTTGAGATATCAGCCTGTTGTCCCTATACTAATATGTCCTGTTGAGATATCGGCCTGCTGTCCCCCAACTAATATGTCCTGTTGAGATATCAGCCTGTTGTCCCCCAACTAATATGTCCTGTTGAGATATCAGCCTGTTGTCCCTATACTAATATGTCCTGTTGAGATATCAGCCTGTTGTCCTCATACTAATATGTCCTGTTGAGATATCAGCCTGTTGTCCTCATACTAATATGTCCTGTTGAGATGTCAGCCTGTTGTCCCCATTGTCACGCCCTGGCCTTAATATTCTTTGTTTTCTTTATTATTTTAGTTAGGTCAGGGGGTGACATGGGGAATGTTTATGTTTTGTTGGTTTTGGGTGTTGTTTATGGTAAAGGGGTTGTGTATAGTATATGGGTTTGTGTGGAGTACATGTTTCTAGTGTTGTCTATGTATGTTTAGTTGTCTAGGAGAGTCTATGGTTACCTGAATGAGTTCCCAATTAGAGACAGCTGATTTCGGTTGTCTCTGATTGGGAGCCTTATTTAGGGTAGCCATAGGCTCTCATTGGTTGTGGGTAATTGTCTATGTAAGAACGTTTGTAGCCTGTATGTTTGTGCACAACGTTTGTAGCTTCACGGTCGTTTTGTTGTTTTGTTAAAGTGTTTTGTGTCGTGTTCATCTTCGTGGTATTAAATAAAAGAAGATGGCTTATTTTCCAACTGCTGCATTTTGGTCTGTCAATCCGCCACACGATCGTGACACCCATACTAATATGTCCTGTTGAGATATCAGCCTGTTGTCCTCATACTAATATGTCCTGTTGAGATATCAGCCTGTTGTCCCCATACTAATATGTCCTGTTGAGATATCAGCCTGTTGTCCCCATACTAATATGTCCTGTTGAGATATCAGCATGTTGTCCCCCAACTAATATGTCCTGTTGAGATATCAGCCTGATATCCCCATACTAATATGTCCTGTTGAGATATCAGCCTGATGTCCCCCTACTAATATGTCCTGTTGAGATATCAGCCTGATGTCCCCCTACTAATATGTCCTGTTGAGATATCAGCCTGTTGTCCCATACTAATATGTCCTGTTGAGATATCAGCCTGTTGTCCCCATACTAATATGTCCTGTTGAGATATTAGCCTGTTGTCCTCATACTAATATGTCCTGTTGAGATATCAGCCTGTTGTCCCCTACTAATATGTCCTGTTGAGATATCAGCCTGTTGTCCCATACTAATATGTCCTGTTGAGATATCAGCCTGTTGTCCCCATACTAATATGTCCTGTTGAGATATCAGCCTGTTGTCCTCATACTAATATGTCCTGTTGAGATATCAGCCTGTTGTCCTCATACTAACATGTCCTGTTGAGATATCAGCCTGTTGTCCCCGTACTAATATGTCCTGTTGAGATATCAGCCTGTTGTCCCCATACTAATATGTCCTGTTGAGATATCAGCCTGTTGTCCCCGTACTAATATGTCCTGTTGAGATATCAGCCTGTTGTCCCCGTACTAATATGTCCTGTTGAGATATCAGCCTGTTGTCCCTATACTAACATGTCCTGTTGAGATATCAGCCTGTTGTCCTCATACTAATATGTCCTGTTGAGATATCAGCCTGTTGTCCCCATACTAATATGTCCTGTTGAGATATCAGCCTGTTGTCCTCATACTAATATGTCCTGTTGAGATATCAGCCTGTTGTCCTCATACTAATATGTCCTGTTGAGATATCAGCCTGTTGTCCCCGTACTAATATGTCCTGTTGAGATATCAGCCTGTTATCCTCATACTAATATGTCCTGTTGAGATATCAGCCTGCTGTCCTCATACTAATATGTCCTGTTGAGATATCAGCCTGTTGTCCTCATACTAACATGTCCTGTTGAGATATCAGCCTGTTGTCCCCGTACTATATGTCCTGTTGAGATATCAGCCTGTTGTCCCCATACTAATATGTCCTGTTGAGATATCAGCCTGTTGTCCTCATACTAACATGTCCTGTTGAGATATCAGCCTGTTGTCCCCGTACTAATATGTCCTGTTGAGATATCAGCCTGTTGTCCTCATACTAACATGTCCTGTTGAGATATCAGCCTGTTGTCCTCATACTAACATGTCCTGTTGAGATATCAGCCTGTTGTCCTCATACTAACATGTCCTGTTGAGATATCAGCCTGTTGTCCTCATACTAATATGTCCTGTTGAGATATCAGCCTGTTGTCCCCCAACTAATATGTCCTGTTGAGATATCAGCCTGTTATCCCCATACTAATATGTCCTGTTGAGATATCAGCCTGTTGTCCTCATACTAATATGTCCTGTTGAGATATCAGCCTGTTGTCCTCATACTAACATGTCCTGTTGAGATATCAGCCTGTTGTCCCCCAACTAATATGTCCTGTTGAGATGTCAGCCTGTTGTCCCCCAACTAACATGTCCTGTTGAGATATCAGCCTAATATCCCCATTCTAATATGTCCTGTTGAGATATCAGCCTAATATCCCCATACTAATATGTCCTGTTGAGATATCAGCCTGATGTCCCCATACTAATATGTCCTGTTGAGATATCAGCCTGTTGTCCCCATACTAATATGTCCTGTTGAGATATCAGCCTGTTATACCCATACTAATATGTCCTGTTGAGATATCAGCCTGTTGTCCTCATACTAATATGTCCTGTTGAGATATCAGCCTGATGTCCCCCTACTAATATGTCCTGTTGAGATATCAGCCTGTTGTCCCCATACTAATATGTCCTGTTGAGATATCAGCCTGTTGTCCTCATATTAATATGTCCTGTTGAGATATCAGCCTACTGTCCCCATACTAATATGTCCTGTTGAGATATCAGCCTGTTGTCCCCATTCTAATATGTCCTGTTGAGATATCAGCCTGTTATCCCCATTCTAATATGTCCTGTTGAGATATCAGCCTGTTGTCCCCGTACTAACATGCCCTGTTGAGATATCAGCCTGTTGTCCCCCAACTAACATGTCCTTTTGAGATATCAGCCTAATATCCCCATTCTAATATGTCCTGGTGAGATATCAGCCTGTTATACCCATACTAATATGTCCTGTTGAGATATCAGCCTGTTGTCCCCCAACTAATATGTCCTGTTGAGATATCAGCCTGATGTCCCCATACTAATATGTCCTGTTCAGATATCAGCCTGTTGTCCCCTACTAATATGTCCTGTTGAGATATCAGCCTGTTGTCCCCATACTAACATGTCCTGTTGAGATATCGGCCTGCTGTCCCCTACTAATATGTCCTGTTGAGATATCAGCCTGTTGTCCTCATACTAATATGTCCTGTTGAGATATCAGCCTGTTGTCCTCATACTAATATGTCCTGTTGAGATATCAGCCTGTTGTCCCCATACTAACATGTCCTGTTGAGATATCGGCCTGCTGTCCCCTACTAATATGTCCTGTTGAGATATCAGCCTGTTGTCCTCATACTAATATGTCCTTTTGAGATATCAGCCTGTTGTCCTCATACGAATATGTCCTGTTGAGATATCGGCCTGCTGTCCCCTACTAATATGTCCTGTTGAGATATCAGCCTGTTGTCCCCATTCTAATATGTCCTGTTGAGATATCAGCCTAATATCCCCATACTAATATGTCCTGTTGAGATATCAGCCTGTTGTCCCCATACTAATATGTCCTGTTGAGATATCAGCCTGTTGTCCCCATACTAATATGTCCTGTTGAGATATCAGCCTGTTATCCCCATACTAATATGTCCTGTTGAGATATCAGCCTGTTGTCCCCATACTAACATGTCCTGTTGAGATTTCGGCCTGCTGTCCCTTACTAATATGTCCTGTTGAGATATCAGCCTGTTGTCCCCCAACTAATATGTCCTCTTGATATATCAGCCTGTTGTCCCCCATACTAACATGTCCTGTTGAGATATCAGCCTAATAACCCAATTCTAATATGTCCTGGTGAGATATCAGCCTGTTGTCCCCATACTAATATGTCCTGTTGAGATATCAGCCTGTTGTCCCCATACTAACATGTCCTGTTGAGATATCAGCCTGTTGTCCCCATACTAACATGTCCTGTTGAGATATCAGCCTGATGTCCCCATACTAACATGTCCTGTTGAGATATCAGCCTGTTGTCCCCGTACTAATATGTCCTGTTGAGATATCAGCCTGTTGTCCCCATACTAATATGTCCTGTTGAGATATCAGCCTAATATCCCCATTCTAATATGTCCTGTTCAGATATCAGCCTGTTGTCCCCATACTAATATGTCCTGTTCAGATATCAGTTTGCTGTCCCCTACTAATATGTCCTGTTGAGATATCAGCCTGATGTCCCTTACTAATATGTCCTGTTGAGATATCAGCCTGTTATCCCCATTCTAATATGTCCTGTTGAGATATCAGCCTGTTGTCCCCATACTAATATGTCCTGTTGAGATATCAGCCTGTTGTCCCATACTAATATGTCCTGTTGAGATATCAGCCTGTTGTCCTCATTCTAATATGTCCTGTTGAGATATCAGCCTAATATCCCCATACTAATATGTCCTGTTGAGATATCAGCCTGATGTCCCCATACTAATATGTGCTGTTGAGATATCAGCCTGTTGTCCCCATACTAATATGTCCTGTTGAGATATCAGCCTGTTATACCCATACTAATATGTCCTGTTGAGATATCAGCCTGTTGTCCTCATACTAATATGTCCTGTTGAGATATCAGCCTGATGTCCCCCTACTAATATGTCCTGTTGAGATATCAGCCTGTTGTCCCCATACTAATATGTCCTGTTGAGATATCAGCCTGTTGTCCTCATATTAATATGTCCTGTTGAGATATCAGCCTACTGTCCCCATACTAATATGTCCTGTTGAGATATCAGCCTGTTGTCCCCATTCTAATATGTCCTGTTGAGATATCAGCCTGTTATCCCCATTCTAATATGTCCTGTTGAGATATCAGCCTGTTGTCCCCGTACTAACATGCCCTGTTGAGATATCAGCCTGTTGTCCCCCAACTAACATGTCCTTTTGAGATATCAGCCTAATATCCCCATTCTAATATGTCCTGGTGAGATATCAGCCTGTTATACCCATACTAATATGTCCTGTTGAGATATCAGCCTGATGTCCCCATACTAATATGTCCTGTTCAGATATCAGCCTGTTGTCCCCTACTAATATGTCCTGTTGAGATATCAGCCTGTTGTCCCCATACTAACATGTCCTGTTGAGATATCGGCCTGCTGTCCCCTACTAATATGTCCTGTTGAGATATCAGCCTGTTGTCGTCATACTAATATGTCCTGTTGAGATATCAGCCTGTTGTCCTCATACTAATATGTCCTGTTGAGATATCAGCCTGTTGTCCCCATACTAATATGTCCTGTTGAGATATCAGCCTGTTGTCCTCATACTAATATGTCCTGTTGAGATATCGGCCTGCTGTCCCCTACTAATATGTCCTGTTGAGATATCAGCCTGTTGTCCCCATTCTAATATGTCCTGTTGAGATATCAGCCTGTTGTCCCCATACTAATATGTCCTGTTGAGATATCAGCCTGTTGTCCCCATACTAATATGTCCTGTTGAGATATCAGCCTGTTGTCCCCATACTAATATGTCCTGTTGAGATATCAGCCTGTTATACCCATACTAATATGTCCTGTTGAGATATCAGCCTGTTGTCCTCATACTAATATGTCCTGTTGAGATATCAGCCTGATGTCCCCCTACTAATATGTCCTGTTGAGATATCAGCCTGTTGTCCCCATACTAATATGTCCTGTTGAGATATCAGCCTGTTGTCCCCATACTAATATGTCCTGTTGAGATATCAGCCTGCTGTCCCCTACTAATATGTCCTGTTGAGATATCAGCCTGTTGTCCCCGTACTAATATGTCCTGTTGAGATATCAGCCTGATGTCCCCATACTAATATGTCCTGTTGAGATATCAGCCTGTTGTCCTCATATTAATATGTCCTGTTGAGATATCAGCCTGCTGTCCCTTACTAATATGTCCTGTTGAGATATCAGCCTGTTATCCCCATTCTAATATGTCCTGTTGAGATATCAGCCTGTTGTCCCCATACTAACATGTCCTGTTGAGATAACGGCCTGCTGTCCCCTACTAATATGTCCTGTTGAGATATCAGCCTGTTGTCCTCATACTAATATGTCCTGTTGAGATATCAGCCTGTTGTCCTCATACTAATATGTCCTGTTGAGATATCAGCCTGTTGTCCCCATACTAACATGTCCTGTTGAGATATCGGCCTGCTGTCCCCTACTAATATGTCCTGTTGAGATATCAGCCTGTTGTCCTCATACTAATATGTCCTGTTGAGATATCAGCCTGTTGTCCTCATAATAATATGTCCTGTTGAGATATCAGCCTGTTGTCCCCATACTAACATGTCCTGTTGAGATATCGGCCTGCTGTCCCCTACTAATATGTCCTGTTGAGATATCAGCCTGTTGTCCTCATACTAATATGTCCTGTTGAGATTTCAGCCTGTTGTCCTCATACTAATATGTCCTGTTGAGATATCAGCCTGTTATCCCCATTCTAATATGTCCTGTTGAGATATCAGCCTGTTGTCCTCATTGTCACGTTCCTGACCTGTTTTCCTTTGTTTTGTATTCATTTTAGTTGGTCAGGGCGTGAGTTGGGTGGGTTTGTCTATGTTTGTATTTCTATGTGGGGTTTTGTGTTCGGCCTGGTATGATTCTCAATTAGAGACAGGTGTGTATTGTTTGTCTCTAATTGAGAGTCATACAAAGGCAGCCAGGGTTTCACTGGTGTTTTGTGGGTGTTTGTTCCTGTGTCCTCACAGGACGGTTTAAGGTTAGTCACATTTGTTGTTTTGTAGTTTTGTAGTGTCTTGTTTTGCTGTTGTCATTAAAAGATGGCTTATTTCCCTCAATCCGCATCTTGGTCCTATCCATGCTCCTCCTTGTCTAAGGGGGAGAACAACAATGACTGCCTTTACAGAAACACCCACCACAACAGGACCAAGCGGATTGAGGAGAGAGAACAAGAACTAAAGCAATGGAGAGAAGAGGAATGGAGTTGGGAGCAAATTTTCAATGGAGAAGGACCCTGGGCTAAGGTGGGAGAGAATCGCCGCTCTCGGGAGGAGAAGAAGGCAGCCACAGCCCAGGAGCGCAGGTATGAGGGTACGCGGCTAGCACGGAAACCCGAGAGGCTCACCCAAAAATTTCTTGGGGGGGGGCTAAAGGGGAGTGTGGCGAAGCCGGGTTGGATACCTGAGCCAACTCCCCGGGCTTGCCGTGGAGTAAGAGGGCGTCGTACTGGTCAGACACCGTGTTATGCGGTGAAGCGCACGGTGTCCCCAGTACGCGTGCTTAGCCCAGTGCGGGCTATTCCACCTTGCCGCACTGGGAGGGCTAGGTTGGGCATCGAGCCGGATGCCATGAAGCCGGCCCAACGTATCTGGCCTCCAGTACGTCTCCTCGGGCCGGCGTACATGGCACCAGCCTTACAGGTGGTGTCCCCAGTTCGCCTGCATAGCCCAGTGCGGGCTATTCCACCTCGCCGCACTGGCAGGGCTACGGGGATCATTCAACCTGGTAGGTTTGGGGAGGCTCGGTGCTCAAGAGCACGTGTCCTCCTTCACGGTCCGGTATATCCGGCGCCACCTTCCCACCCCAGCTCAGTACCACCAGTGCCTACACCACGCACCAGGCTTCCAGTGCATCTCCAGAGCCCTGTTCCTCTTCCACGTACTCTCCCTATGGTGCGTGTCTCCAGCCCGGTGCCTCCAGTTCCGGCACCACGCACCAAGCCTCCTGTGCGTCTCCAGAGCCCTGGACGCACTGTTCCTTCTCCCCGCACTCGCCCTGAGGTGCGTGCCCTCAGCCCGGTACCTCCAGTTCCGGTACCACGCACCAGGCCTAGAGTGCGCCACGAGAGTCCAGTGTGCCCTGTTCCTGTTCCCCGCACTCGCCCTGAGGTGCGTGCCCTCAGCCCGGTACCTCCAGTTCCGGTACCACGCACCAGGCCTATAGTGCGTCTCAGCCGGCCAGAGTCTGCCGTCTGCCCAGCGGTGCCTGAACGGCCCGTCTGCCCAGCTCCGTCTGAGCCATCTGTCTGCCCAGCGCCGTCTGAGCCATCTGTCTGCCCAGCGCCGTCTGAGCCATCTGTCTGCCCAGCGCCGTCTGAGCCATCTGTCTGCCCAGCGCCGTCTGAGCCATCTGTCTGCCCAGCGCCGTCTGAGCCATCTGTCTGCCCAGCGCCGTCTGAGTCAGCCGTCTGCCACGAGCCATTAGAGCCGCCCGTCTGTCCCGAGCCAGTAGAGCCGTCCGTCAGTCAGGAGCCGCTAGAGCCGTCCGTCAGTCAGGAGCCGCCAGAGACGCCCGCCAGTCAGGAGCCGCCAGAGACGCCCGCCAGTCAGGAGCTGCCAGAGACGCCCGCCAGTCAGGAGCTGCCAGAGACGCCCGCCAGTCAGGAGCTGCCAGAGACGCCCGCCAGTCAGGAGCTGCCAGAGACGCCCGCCAGTCAGGAGCTGCCCTACAGTCAGGAGCTGCCCTACAGTCCGGAGCTGCCCTACAGTCCGGAGCTGCCCTACAGTCCGGAGCTGCCCTACAGTCCGGAGCTGCCCTACAGTCCGGAGCTGCCCTACAGTCCGGAGCTGCCACTCAGCCCGGACCTGCCGGAGTCCCTCAGCCCGGACCTGCCGGAGTCCCTCAGCCCGGACCTGCCGGAGTCCCTCAGCCCGGACCTGCCGGAGTCCCTCAGCCCGGACCTGCCGGAGTCCCTCAGCCCGGACCTGCCGGAGTCCCTCAGCCCGGACCTGCCGGAGTCCCTCAGCCCGGACCTGCCGGAGTCCCTCAGCCCGGACCTGCCGGAGTCCCTCAGCCAGGACCTGCCGCCCCTTATCCCGGTGCTGCCCCTTGTCCCGGTGCTGCCCCTTGTCCCGGTGCTGCCCCTTGTCCCGGTGCTGCCCCTTGTCCCGGTGCTGCCCCTTGTCCCGGTGCTGCCCCTTGTCCCGGTGCTGCCCCTTATCCCGGTGCTGCCCCTTATCCCGGTGCTGCCCCTTCATTTAGGTGGGGTTAGTGGGAGGGTGGTCATTGGGAGGGGGATAAAGAAGCGGGGATTGATTATGGTGGGGTGGGGACCTCGTCCACCGCCAGAGCCGCCACCGTGGACAGACGCCCACCCAGATCCTCCCCTAGACTTTGTGCTGGTGCGCCCGGAGTTCGCACCTTAAGGGGGGGGTTCTGTCACGTTCCTGACCTGTTTTCCTTTGTTTTGTATTCATTTTAGTTGGTCAGGGCGTGAGTTGGGTGGGTTTGTCTATGTTTGTATTTCTATGTGGGGTTTTGTGTTCGGCCTGGTATGATTCTCAATTAGAGACAGGTGTGTATTGTTTGTCTCTAATTGAGAGTCATACAAAGGCAGCCAGGGTTTCACTGGTGTTTTGTGGGTGTTTGTTCCTGTGTCCTCACAGGACGGTTTAAGGTTAGTCACATTTGTTGTTTTGTAGTTTTGTAGTGTCTTGTTTTGCTGTTGTCATTAAAAGATGGCTTATTTCCCTCAATCCGCATCTTGGTCCTATCCATGCTCCTCCTTGTCTAAGGGGGAGAACAACAATGACTGCCTTTACACTCATACTAATATGTCCTGTTGAGATATCAGCCTGTTGTCCTCATATTAATATGTCCTGTTGAGATATCAGCCTGCTGTCCCCATACTAATATGTCCTGTTGAGATATCAGCCTGTTGTCCTCATATTAATATGTCCTGTTGAGATATCAGCCTGCTGTCCCCATACTAATATGTCCTGTTGAGATATCAGCCTGCTGTCCCCATACTAATATGTCCTGTTGAGATATCAGCCTGTTGTCCTCATATTAATATGTCCTGTTGAGATATCAGCCTGTTGTCCCCCAACTAATATGTCCTGCTGAGATATCAGCCTGTTGTCCCATACTAATATGTCCTGTTGAGATATCAGCCTGCTGTCCCTTACTAATATGTCCTGTTGAGATATCAGCCTGTTATCCCCATTCTAATATGTCCTGTTGAGATATCAGCCTGTTATCCCCTACTAATATGTCCTGTTGAGATATCAGCCTGTTGTCCTCATACTAATATGTCCTGTTGAGATATCAGCCTGATATCCCCATACTAATATGTCCTGTTCAGATATCCATTCAAACAGATCAGTTATATTTATGCTTGATGAGTCTTAACGGATAAATAATGAGGAGTTGGTGTATGCTTGGTTGAGGGGAGAACAAACCAAGCAATCCAAATGACCAACATATTGGTAGTTTTAGGTCCCTGAAATTAGGCTCACCTAACAACTTGATCTCTGACAACGTATTACATTTGCAGAGGTCAAAGGTTGATGATGCTAATTCTCGGCTATAATGAAGTCTTCTTTGATGATTTGTATTTGTATTTTTTATACTTAATACATTTTTTTCTCTTAAAAATTCTTAAAACGGTGTTACACTCAATGAGGACAAGAGTAAGGAGTCAGGCGCAGAGAGCAAAGGTAATGGGGTAAACCACTTTTTAATGTCCAACCAGAATAACAACTGGTAACGTCAAAAACATTGGCGTAAAACTCCGACTTGAATAAAGTCCAAAACTGGAAAAATAAATCCAGACTGTGGAAAACCCCAATGAAAATAACAACCTCATATACAAACAGAGAGACAATCACCCACAAACAAACAGTGAGAACACCCTACCTAAATATGACTCTTAATTAGAGGAGAACGCAAAACACCTGCCTCTAATTAAGAGCCATACCAGGCAACCAAAACCAACATAGAAACAGATAACATAGACTGCCCACCCAAAACACATGCCCTGACCTAAACACATACAAAAACAACATAAAACAGGTCAGGACCGTTACAAACGGTGTTGGTTAAGGGCTTGTAAGTAAGCATTTCACTGTTGTATTCGGAGCATGTGATAAATAACGATTTGATTTGATCTCCAGACAATCTTATGACCACATCCCAAATATCAAATCAATTAAAATACATGTGTATTAGTCACATGTGCCGAATACAACGTTCACCTTACAGTGAAATGCTTACTTACAAGCTTACAAACAATGCACTTTAAATAATACTAATAAATAAAAGGAACAAGTAATTAAAGAGCAGCAGTAAAATAACAATAGCGAGACTTTATACAGGGGCGTACTGGTACAGAGTCCATGTGCGGGGGCACCGGTTAGTCGAGGTAATTGAGGTAATATGTACATGTAGGTAGAGTTATTAAAGTGACTATGCAGAGATTATAACAACAGAGTAGCAGCGGTGTAAAAGAGAGGGGCAATACAGATAGCCTGGGTAGCTATTTGATTATCTGTTCAGGAGTCTTATGGCTTGAGTGTAGAAGCTGTTAAGAAGTCTCTTGGACCGAGACTTGGTGCTCCGTATTCCGTATATAGTACACTACTGTTAACCAGAGCCAAATGGGCCATGGTCAAAAGTAGTGCACATTTGGGATACAAACAACATCCACACTGCAGAGACATTAAACAGGCCTGGACTAATCAAATAAACCAGTACTTAGGACGAACACAAACAGAGGGGATTTTGGCAAAGACTACGTTTGAAGCAGAGTGTCATTTCAGATGTTAAACAAGAAATAAAATGTAATGTCTGCAGATATCCTGCTTTATGGACATACAGTATGTCCTCAATAGCATGGGTTAGCAAAAAAAAACAATGGCCCATAAAAGTATACCTAAATGTGTATTTAATGTAATATTTACTTAGCCAGGAAGTCATGCTGAGCCAACGGTCTTTATCAGATGAGCCCTGCATAAACACATCCATAAACAACAATTACACTATACGCATCTACACCCAGTAAAAATATAAACGCAACACGTAAAGTGTTGGTCCCATGTTTCATGTTTCAAATAAAAGACCCCTCAAGTGTTCCTTATGCTAAAACATATTTTTCCTTTCATATTTTGTGAACAAATTTGTTTCCAAACCCTGTTAATGAGCATTTCTCCTTTGCCAAGGTAATCCATCCACGTGACAGGTGTGGCATATCAAGAAGCTAATTAAACAGCATGATCATTGCACAGGTGCACCTTGTGCTGGGGACAATAAAAGGCCACTCTAAAATGTGCACAGTGCAACAGATGTTTCATGTTTTGAGGGAGCGTGCAATTGTCATGCTGACTGCAGGAATGTCCACCAGAGCTGTTGCCAGAGAATTTAATGTTATTTTCTCTACCATAAGCTGCCTCAAATGACATTTTAAAGAATTAGGCAGTATGTCCAACCGGCCTCTCAACCACAGATTACGTGGGTGGCATTATGTGGGCAAGCAATTTGCTGATTACAACGTTGTGAACAGAGTGCCCCATGTGGCGGTGGGGTTATGGCATGGGCAGGCATAAGCTACGGACAATGAACACAATTGCATTTTATCGATGGCAATTTGAAAACACAGCGATACCGTGACGAGATCCTGAGGCCCATTGTCGTGCGATTCATCACCTTATGTTTCAGCATGATAATGCACAGCCCCATGTCACAAAGTTCTGTACACAGTGGGCTGAAAATGTAAGCTGAAAATGTCCCAGTTCTTACATGGCTTGCATACTCACCAGACATGTCACCGATTGAGCATGTTTGGGATGCTCTGGATCGATGTGTATGACAGCTTGTTCCAGTTCCCGCCAATATCCATCAATGTCGCACAGCCATTGAAGAGGAGTGGGACAACATTCCACAGGCCACAATCAACAGCCTGATCAGCTCTATGCGAAGGAGATGTGTCGCGCTGCATGAGGCAAATGCTGGTCACACCAGATAATGACTGGGTTTCTGATCCAAACCCCTACTTTTTTTCAAGGCATCTGTGACCAACAGATGCATATCTGTATTCCCAGTCATGTGAAATCCATAGATTAGTGCCTATTGCATTTATTTCACTTGACTGATTTCCTTATATGAACTGTAACTCAGTAAATTCTTTGAAATTGTTGCATGTTGGGTTTATATTTTTGTATATATGCATTAAACATATATTACACAATACATCAAAAGCAAAACACAATTATCTGAAACAAACACATTATTCAGTAAAAAAGCCCTCTAGCATCTATCTGAATAGCCCTATCGGCACCAACTCCACATGAGGTGCAAAAAAAACTACAAGCAGATTTACCTAACTGGGTAGAGAATGAAGGAATCTCCAGGGTTAGCCATCCCTGAGTCTGGCTCTGGTAACTGGGTAGAGAATGAAGGAATCTCCAGGGTTAGTCATCCCTGAGTCTGGCTCTGTTAACTGGGTAGAGAATGAAGGAATCTCCAGGGTTAGTCATCCCTGAGTCTGGCTCTGGTAACTGGGTAGAGAATGAAGGAATCTCCAGGGGTAGCCATCCCTGAGTCTGGCTCTGGTAACTGGGTAGAGAATGAAGGAATCTCCAGGGTTAGCCATACCTGAGTCTGGCTCTGGTAACTGGGTAGAGAATGAAGGAATCTCCAGGGTTAGCCATCCCTGAGTCTGGCTCTGGTAACTGGGTAGAGAATGAAGTAATCTCCAGGGTTAGCCATACCTGAGTCTGGCTCTGGTAACTGGGTAGAGAATGAAGGAATCTCCAGGGGTAGCCATCCCTGAGTCTGGCTCTGGTAACTGGGTAGAGAATGAAGGAATCTCCAGGGCTAGCCATCCCTGAGTCTGGCTCTGGTAACTGGGTAGAGAATGAAGGAATCTCCAAGGTTAGCCATCCCTGAGTCTGGCTCTGGTAACTGGGTAGAGAATGAAGGATTTGGGCTCCAGAGGGGGAGCCCTCCCGAGCTCATCCACTCTGGAGCTCATCCACTCTGGAGCCCCTCCACTCTGGAGCCCCTCCACTCTGGAGCCCCTCCATTCTGGAGCCCCTCCACTCTGGAACCCCTCCACTCTGGAGCCCCTCCACTCTAAGGCTCTTCCACTCTGGAGCCCCTCCACTCTGGAACCCCTCCACTCTGGAACCCCTCCACTCTGGAGCCCCTCCCCTCTGGAGCCCCTCCCCTCTGGAGCCCCTCCACTCTGGAGCCCCTCCCCTCTGCTGGAGCCCCTCCACTCTGGAGCTCCTCCACTCTGGAGCTCCTCCACTCTGGAGCTCCTCCACTCTGGAGCCCCTCCACTCTGGAGCCCCTCCACTCTGGAGCTCATCCACTCTGGAGCCCCTCCACTCTGGAGCCCCTCCACTCTGGAGCCCCTCCACTCTGGAGCCCCTCCACTCTGAAGCTCCTCCACTCTGGAGCCCCTCCACTCTGGAGCTCATCCACTCTGGAGCTCATCCACTCTGGAGCCCCTCCACTCTGGAGCCCTTCCATTCTGGAGCCCCTCCATTCTGGAGCCCATCCACTCTGGAACCCCTCCACTCTGGAGCCCCTCTACTCTGGAGCTCATCCACTCTGGAGCTCATCCACTCTGGAGACCCTCCACTCTGGAGCTCATCCACTCTGGATTCCCTCTACTCTGGAGCTCATCCACTCTGGAGCTCATCCACTCTGGAGCTCATCCACTCTGGAGCCCCTCCACTCTGGAGCCCCTCCACTTTGGCCAGATGGCTCTGGGCAGGATCCACTTGCTGGTGTTTAATTATGATCGTAATCAGGGGAAATTGGGATCAATTAAAAAGAGAGGGAAATTAATGAAACGCCATCGAGAGCCACGAGCAGAGAGACAAGCCGGCCCAGACAGTTCTCGTAATCGTCTCTCGTTTCTACCATCTCACTAGCATTAGCAAATTATTGGGCATTCGCTGGTGAAATCATCTATCTAGCAAAATGCCCAATTATACATTACTGCTAGTAAGATTGTAGTTGACTCTGGCAGATGTGATGTTGACCTCTGTATGAAAAGTTAGCTAAATGTCTGAGTGGATTTAATCTCATTTCATTCATATACTGTATCATCCACTAATGATCATTCTGATTACGTTGAAAAAAACATTGGCAAAAAACTGACTTGTCAACGATGAAAATGACAATGTCAGCAGAAAAAGAAGAAGGTTGTGATAACAAAATGACAGCAATTAAAATGAGCAATTTACCATTAAAGATGTGTTATAGAGGTCTATTTTGTGTGAATGGTTATAACAACACAACACACAAATTGTTTTCGATGCATGTCTGGGACGATGGTATTCTGATCAAAGTGTTAAAGACAGGCCGTCTGGTGTGTGGCAACTGGCAACCGTTCAACTGCAGCGCGCACACACACACACACACACACACACACACACACACACACACACACACACACACACACACACACACACACACACACACACACACACACACACACACACACACACACACACACACACACACACACACACACACACACACACACACACACACACACACACACCCCAAGCTGTTCCTGTCATACGGCAAGGTGTTGGTCACCACCTGAGCAAGAAGGACAGGAGGAGAGATGAGGAGAGGGAAGGGGAATGGAGGAAGAGATGAGGAGAGGGAAGGGGAATGGAGGAAGAGAAGAGGAGAGGGAAGGGGAATGGAGGAAGAGAAGAGGAGAGGGAAGGGGAATGGAGGAAGAGATGAGGAGAGGGAAGGGGAATGGAGGAAGAGATGAGGAGAGGGAAGGGGAATGGAGGAAGAGATGAGGAGAGGGAAGGGGAATGGAGGAAGAGAAGAGGAGAGGGAAGGGGAATGGAGGAAGAGATGAGGAGAGGGAAGGGGAATGGAGGAAGAGAAGTGGAGAGGGAAGGGGAATGGAGGAAGAGAAGAGGAGAGGGAAGGGGAATGGA
Organism: Salvelinus fontinalis; assembly: GCF_029448725.1. Taxonomy (NCBI): domain Eukaryota; kingdom Metazoa; phylum Chordata; class Actinopteri; order Salmoniformes; family Salmonidae; genus Salvelinus; species Salvelinus fontinalis. The sequence continues at coordinate 94,566,776 of NC_074665.1, read as the reverse complement.
GGAAGAGATGAGGAGAGGGAAGGGGAATGGAGGAAGAGAAGAGGAGAGGGAAGGGGAATGGAGGAAGAGATGAGGAGAGGGGAATGGAGGAAGAGATGAGGAGAGGGAAGGGGAATTGAGGAAGAGAAGAGGAGAGGGAAGGGGAATGGAGGAAGAGAAGAGGAGAGGGAAGGGGAATGGAGGAAGAGAAGAGAGGGAAGGGGAATGGAGGAAGAGAAGAGGAGAGGGAAGGGGAATGGAGGAAGAGAAGAGAGGGAAGGGGAATGGAGGAAGAGATGAGGAGAGGGAAGGGGAATTGAGGAAGAGAAGAGGGGGGGGTTGGGAAGGAGATGGAAGCCGACTCGAGGTATGTTGCCCAAGCAGACAGATGCCACCACTGTCGCTGTTGCATTGTGGGATATAAATAGAGTAGCGCCAAGTCGTTCCAACCTTATTGGAACTCAGAGGGACCACCACATTCTGCCAGGAACACCCGCTGGCACCGAAATGAAGAGAGAGAACAATGAGTGTGGTGAGAGAAGCCCTGTGAAAAAGGTGGACCTCCCTCGCTGGCTGTGAACTGTTCATTTACATAATGGACGTGATGGGAAGCAATGGGATGTCTTGGGTCTCTTACTGAGATCTTTTTCTCATTGTAACACTGTCTAATGCAGTGCACTGCAACACTCAAAATCTGTTGTTTTAAAGATGCACTATGCAGAAATCGCTCCACCATTTCCTGGTTGCTCACATTCTAATAGTTTGCCTAATTTCAGTTTGTGTGACAAAACAAGCAAGTATAGTGTAGAGAATCATTGTACCATCTAAACCGCTGTGAAATATACTTTCCATAACCAAACATCTAAACCGCTGTGAAATATATTTTCCATAACCTGTAACAGTCCTGACCTGTTTTATGTTTTTTTTTTTATGTGTTTATGGTCAGGGCATGTGTTTTGGGTGGGCAGTCTTTGTTATCTGTTTCTATGTTGGTTTTGGGTTACCTGGTATGGCTCTTGATTAGAGGCAGGTGGTTTGCGTTTTCCTCTAATTAAGAGTCATATTTAGGTAGGGCGTTCTCACTGTTTGTTTGTGGGTGATTGTCTCCTGTGATGTCTCTCGTGTTGTCGATGTTATTCACTTACGGGGCTGTTTGGCTGTTCGTGCGTTTAGATGTAACGTTCCTGTCCGTGAGTTAACATTTAGTGATGTGAGTTTATGTTCAGGTTTCGTTCTACGTCATTTTCTTGTTTTTGTAAAGTTTGGTAAAGTGTTTGTTTTCGTGTTGCCATCATTATTCAGTTTTGTCGTTTATAAATAAAAAGATGGCTTATTTCCCGCAAACCGCATTTTGGTCTGAAGATCCTTCTCTCCTCACCTCGTCCGAGGATGAGGAGAGCGACAGCCTTAACAAACCAAACATTTAAACCGCTGTGAAATATATTTTCCATAACCAAACATCTAAACCGCTGTGAAATATATTTTCCATAACCAAACATCTAAACCGCTGTGAAATATACTTTCCATAACCAAACATATTGTATTTTCAGCTGTTTGAGGCTGAAGTACAAAACCAACAGTAAAAGACTGTAAAACTAAACTCGCTCACATAGCGCACAGAGAACAGATCTACGGCTTCCTAGACTTGCTTTCAATGAGAATGACAGATCTATAACTCGTATTTCTATGTGAATCTGGTCGGGTCGCCTCAAAAAGTTACATAGTGAAGCTTTAATCTATTTCCGATAGAAGGAAAAACATTGAGTACATTATAAAATAATTCAAAATATCTGAGTTATTTCACTCCGTGGAGAAAAAAAAAATGTATATTCATGAGTCTTTCTCACTGTCATGGCCGACTGTTGCCATGCACACTGAGTATACACTGTCATGGCCGACTGTTGCCATGCACACTGAGTATACAAAACATTAAGAACACCTGCATTCTCCATGACATAGACTGACCAGGTGAATCCAGGTGAAAGCTATGATCCCTTATTGATGTCACTTGTTAAATCCACTCAGTGTAGATGAAGGGGAGGAGACAGGTTATTGAAGGAGTTTTAAGACTTGAGATCATTGAGACATGGAATGTGTATGTGAGCCAATCAGAGGGTGAATGACAAAATATTTACGTGCCTTTGAACGGGGTATGGAAGTAGGCGCCAGGCGCTCCGGTTTGGGTCAAGAACTGCAACGCTGCTGGGTTTTTCACACTCAACAGTTTCCCGTGTGTATCAAGAATGGTCCACCACCCAAAGGACATCCAGCCAACTTGACACGACTGTGGGAAGCATTGGAGTCAACATGGGCCAGCATCCCTGTGGAACGCTTTCGACACCTTGTGGAGGCGTTTCCCCAACGAATTGAGGATGTTCTGTGGGGGGGTGCAAATCAATATTAGGAAGGTGTGTGTGTGTGTGTGTGTGTGTGTGTGTGTGTGTGTGTGTGTGTGTGTGTGTGTGTGTGTGTGTGTGTGTGGCCATGATGGACGACTTAACAATATTATCCCAGACAACAATAGACCAATCAGTGGAGGTTTTCTCTCACATTGTGTGTGTAATGGTAGCGATACAATTAGTATTTTCAGTGTCCAGGCATCGCAGTGAGGTGGATTTAATTCATGGTGAAGGGTGTTACCCAGACTACCAAGCTTTATCCAGATCAGAGGAAGTAGTATACAGAACGTATGGAATCTCTGACGTCCAGATCATACATTACATGACTTTACCACAGATGGCGGACACACCTCACTAACGCACCTCACTAACGCACCTCACTAACGCACCTCACTAACGCACCTCACTAACGCACCTCACTAATGCACCTCACTAACGCACCTCACTAACACACCTCACTAACGCACCTCACTAACACACCTCACTAACACACCTCACTAACGCACCTCACTAACGCACCTCACTAACGCACCTCACTAACGCACCTCACTAACACACCTAACTAACACACCTCACTAACACACCAAACGAACACACCTCACTAACACACCTCACTAACACACCTCACTAACGCACCTAACACACCTCAATAACACACCTCACTAACACACCTCACTAACACACCTAACACACCTCACTAACGCACCTAACACACCTCACTAACGCACCTAACACACCTCACTAACGCACCTAACACACCTCACTAACGCACCTAACACACCTCAATAACACACCTAACTAACACACCTCACTAACACACCTAACTAACACACCTCACTAACACACCTCACTAACACACCTCACTAACACACCTCACTAACACACCTCACTAACACACCTCACTAACACACCTAACTAACACACCTCACTAACACACCTCACTAACACACCTCACTAACACACCTCACTAACACACCTAACTAACACACCTCGCTAACACACCTCGCTAACACACCTCGCTAACACACCTCGCTAACACACCTCACTAACACACCTCGCTAACACACCTCGCTAACACACCTCACTAACACACCTAGCTAACACACCTCACTAACACACCTCACTAACACACCTCGCTAACACACCTCACTAACACACCTCACTAACACACCTCGCTAACACACCTCACTAACACACCTCACTAACACACCTCACTAACACCTCACTAACACACCTCACTAACACACCTCACTAACACACCTCACTAACACACCTCACTAACACACCTCGCTAACACCTAACTTAAACACCTCACTAACACACCTAACTAACACACCTCACTAACACACCTCACTAACACACCTCACTAACACACCTCACTAACACACCTCACTAACACACCTAGCTAACACACCTCACTAACACACCTAGCTAACACACCTCACTAACACACCTCACTAACACACCTCACTAACACACCTCACTAACACACCTCACTAACACACCTAACTAACACACCTCACTAACACACCTCAAAGCACAAGTTCATGCGTGGGAACTATTCAATCAAAACCTTTAACCAGATTTCCAAAATCAACATTTTCCGTTCCCACCGATGTCCATTTGGACGTAAACAATGTCAAGCATATTCAATGACACAGGCTTTCTGGCTCAGAAACGGACCAATGAGGTTCCTTTGTACTGAACTTACCCAGTAAATGTGTCACCGGTGTCTGAATGGAATAACAGCTCTGTGTTTGTCCTGCCTGGGTTTACATCTGTTTTACTAAATAAACCTCTTTATTTCTCTCTCTCTCTCCCTCCGCCGGCCTTCTCATGTCCCTCACAGGACTGTCAGGACTGGCTTCCAGTACATTAAAACCCTGCCTTCTCATCTCCCTCACAGGACTGTCAGGACTGGTTCCAGTACATTAAAACCCTGCCTTCTCATGTCCCTCACAGGACTGTCAGGACTGGCTTCCAGTACATTAAAACCCTGCCTTCTCATGTCCCTCACAGAACTGTCAGGACTGGCTTCCAGTACATTAAAACCCTGCCTTCTCATGTCCCTCACAGGACTGTCAGGACTGGCTTCCAGTACAATAAAACCCTGCCTTCTCATGTCCCTCACAGGACTGTCAGGACTGGCTTCCAGTACATTAAAACCCTGCCTTCTCATGTCCCTCACAGGACTGTCAGGACTGGCTTCCAGTACATTAAAACCCTGCCTTCTCATGTCCCTCACAGGACTGTCAGGACTGGCTTCCAGTACATTAAAACCCTGCCTTCTCATGTCCCTCACAGGAATGTCAGGACTGGCTTCCAGTACATTAAAACCCTGCCTACTATGTCAAACACACACCATGCAAGTCTCATATCATGTACTGTTGTGTGATGATCAAAGTGGGTTCTGTTCTGTGTGATACACGATGTAGGATTTATGTTAATCAAAGACATTTACACCCACCCACCCACCCATCCACCCACCCGCCCACAGACAGACAGACAGACAGACAGACAGACAGACAGACAGACAGACAGACAGACAGACAGACAGAGAGAGAGAGAGAGAGAGAGAGAGAGAGAGAGAGAGAGAGAGAGAGAGAGAGAGAGAGAGAGAGAGAGAGAGAGAGAGAGAGAGAGAGAGAGAGAGAGAGAGAGAGAGAGAGAGAGAGAGAGAGAGAGAGAGAGAGAGAGAGAGAGAGACAGAGAGACAGAGAGACAGAGAAAGAAAGAAAGAGAGAGAGAAGGAGAGTGAGTTCTGCTCAAAGGAATGTTTTCCACACAGAAGAAACTGACCCCCCCCCCCCCCAAAAAAAAACTTCAAACAAATGCATTTTTTCGGTCAATTAGATATCTAATGTTACTTTTGAGGCGTGAAGCTTAGCCGAGCATCTTCCTCTCAACAAAGGGAACAAAAGTTATCGTCCAGCTATTTCCAAGGTGCAAACATGACACTGCACAGGGACAAATTATCTGTCTGGAAAACGCTGGCAGGAGTTCAGAAGGCTTTGTAAAGTAAACCAGGTTTGTTCAGGGGCCTGCAACTGGTTTATTTTCACAGTCTTCTGGACTTTATGTTGCTGAGGCCTCCTAGTAATGGTCCTTATTTTTCAGCTAATTTCACATTTCCAGTAAAGGAGAGAGGAGGTGAGGAGAAGAGGAGGAGAGGAGGAGAGGAGGAGAGGAGGAAAGGAGAAGAGGAGAGGAGAGGGGGAGAGGAGGAGAGGGGGAAAGGAGGAGGAGAAGAGGAGAAGAGGAGAAGAAGAGAAGAGGAGAAGAGGAGAAGGGGAAAGGAGGAGGAGAGGAGAGGAGAGGAGAGGAGAGGAGAGGAGAGGAGAGGAGAGGAGAGGAGAGGAGAGGAGAGGAGAGGAGAGGGGAGGGGAGAAGAAGAAGAGGAATAAAACAGGATGCAACCTACAGGATGCTGGGAAAACACCTTTCAGACTCTTTATCCCTCAGCACCAGAGCGCCGCAACAATGCCTGATCTCACCTCTGAGCTCACCTCTGACCTCACCTCTACTCTACTCACTCTACAACAATTACTGCATCTCCAACAACGCATCTGTCAAACTACAGATCACATCACTCTGGTTGAGAGATCACCAGACAACATCATGGAGGTCACTGGACAACATCAGAGAGGTCACCGGACAACATCAGAGAGATCACCGGGCAACATCAGAGAGATCAACGGACAACATCAGAGAGATCACCAGGCAACATCAGAGAGGTCACGGGGCAACATCAGAGAGGTCACGGGGCAACATCAGAGAGGTCACGGGGCAACATCAGAGAGGTCACCAGACAACATCATGGAGGTCACCGGACAACATCAGAGAGGTCACCAGACAACATCAGATAGATCACCGGACAATATCAAACAGGTCACCGGGCAACACCAGAGAGGTCACCGGACAACATCAGAGAGGTCACCAGACAACATCAGAGAGATCACCGGACAACATCAGAGAGGTCACCGGACAACATCAGAGGTCACTAGACAACACCAGAGAGGTCACGGAGCAACATCAGAGAGGTCACCGGACAACATCAGAGAGGTCACCGGACAACATCAGAGAGATCACCGGGCAACATCAGAGAGTTCACCGGACAACATCAGAGAGGTCACCGGGCAACACCAGAGAGGTCACCGGACAACATCAGAGAGGTCACCAGACAACATCAGAGAGATCACCGGACAACATCAGAGAGATCACCGGACAACATCAGAGGTCACTAGACAACATCAGAGAGGTCACCGGACAACATCAGAGAGGTCACCGGACAACATCAGAGGTCACTAGACAACATCAGAGAGGTCACCAGACAACATCAGAGAGGTCACCGGACAACATCAGAGAGGTCACCGGACAACATCAGAGAGATCACCGGGCCACATCAGAGAGTTCACCGGACAACATCAGAGAGGTCACCGGGCAACACCAGAGAGGTCACCGGGCAACATCAGAGAGGTCACCGGACAACATCAGAGAGGTCACCAGACAACACCAGAGAGGTCACCAGGCAACACCAGAGAGGTCACCGGACAACATCAGAGAGGTCACCAGACATTATAGAGGATAATACTTGCTGCAGCTGAAAATTTCAAAATCTCCCAGTCAATCCTGATACGGTTTTACACATCAATCGTTGAGCATCCTCACCTCCTCCATCACCCTCAGGTTAGGGCATGCGTCTGCTCGCTCCAAGGGCAGACTGTAACACATTGCAGAGAGGGTCATCGGCTGCCACCTGCCCTCCATCAAGGTCCTGCACGTCTCCAGGGCAAGGAAGCGAGCAGGAGAAGATCGCTGCCGACCCTTCCCACCCCGGTCACCCCCTCTTCCAAAAATGGTCCTCTGGCATGTGGTTCAGGTCAATCATGACCAAAACCTCCCGTCACCTGAACGGTTTCTTCCCCCTGGGCTGTGGCCCTCACAACCGGCCATCTGGCCCACAGATACTAAAGGACTATGCTGTGGCCCTCACCAACCGGCCATCTGGCCCACAGAGACCAAAGGACTATGCTGTGGCCCTCACCTACCGTCCATCTGGCCCACAGAGACTAAAGGACTATGCTGTGGCCCTCACCAACCGGCCATCTGGCCCACAGAGACTAAAGGACTATGCTGTGGCCCTCGCCAACCGGCCATCTGGCCCATAGAGACTAAAGGAATATGCTGTGGCCCTCACCAACCAGCCATCTGGCCCATAGAGACTAAAGGACTATGCTGTGGCCCTCACCAACCAGCCATCTGGCCCATAGAGACTAAAGGACTATGCTGTGGCCCTCACCAACCAGCCATCTGGCCCACAGAGACTAAAGGACTATGCTGTGGCCCTCACCAACCGGCCATCTGGCCCACAGAGACTAAAGGACTATGCTGTGGCCCTCACCAACCGGCCATCTGGCCCATAGAGACTAAAGGACTATGCTGTGGCCCTCACCAACCAGCCATCTGGCCCACAGAGACTAAAGGACTATGCTGTGGCCCTCACCAACCGGCCATCTGGCCAATAGAGACTAAAGGAATATACACTCTATGTTGCACACCACATCAAGCCTTCTCTGAACTGTACTCTATAGAACTGCACTATACTGCATTGCACTGTGTTCATCTCTCTGCATTTAGATCTATTCATACTGATACTGTATGTGTACATCCACTGTATTTCAACTGTATTGTAATGACTCCCACCGAAGGTTGCTCTTCTTCCTGTTCGGGTGGCGCTCGGCGGTCGTCGTCACCGGCCTACTAGCTGCTACTGACTTTTCCTCCCCCTCCCTTTTTGTTTAGTGGTTACACCTGTTTGTGGTTAGGGTGATTTGTGGGGCTTTATTACCCAGCAGCCCGGCCTGCTAGGTGTGCGGGATTGTTGTGTGTACAGGTAGTACATTCTTGTGTGTCACGGTTCGTGTACGTTGCTTTATGTGGTGGAGCATTACTTTTAGAGTAGCGTCGTCTTTTCACCCGTGTGGGGAATTGAATTGGAACGCTACTCTGAACTCTCTGTCTCCTGACTCCTTCATCCACTACACCCCGGGCATTACATGTATACCCGCTGTATATTTGAATAACCACTGTTTTTCAACTGTATACCCACTGTATATTTGTATACCCACTGTATATTTGTATACCCACTGTATATTTGTATACCCACTGTATATTTGTATACCCACTGTATATTTGAATAACCACTGTATATTTGAATAACCACTGTATATTTGTATACCCACTGTATATTTGTATACCCACTGTATATTTGTATACCCACTGTATATTTGTATACCAACTGTATATTTGTATACCCACTGTATATTTGTATACCCACTGTATATTTGTATACCAACTGTACATTTGTATACCCACTGTATATTTGTATACCCACTGTATATTTGAATAACCACTGTATATTTGAATAACCACTGTATATTTGTATACTGTTACGTTCCCCAGTTTCTGTGTTCTGTTTTGTATTTGAGTGTGTGTTTCAGGAGATGGCTTCCTGAAGTACTCCCCAACCAGCTGATTGGTCAACCCCAGGCTAATTGGTGATTGGAGCTGACCCCGCCCCCTCGTCAAGAAGCAGCTGACTCTAATCACCATTGCCACCTGAAGATAAAAGCCAGTGTTCTGCCAAGGAGGAGAGAGATGAGATAAGGAGGAGAGAGATTGAGAGAGGAGAGATTGAGAGAGATGAGATAAGGAGTAGAGATTTGGAGATTGAGAGAGAGAAATTAGATTGTGATATAGTGTTGGTTGTGTATCAGAAAGTGTGGTATGTACTGTTGTTGTTGGTAGCAGTTTTTCTATGTCCTGTGTTTGAGTGTTTGTGAAATCATTAATAATTACTCTGTTTCATGTGTTCCCAGGGGGGAAGGAGAAGGCACTTTGGGAGTGCTTAGGCAAGAGGCCTGAGGGCATACATATACCCGTAGTATATTTACTGTCTAGGCACACTAGGTAAGACCTGGGCGGACCACCCCCTGTATTTTGGTTAGGGCACCAGACGGTGCTAAGTTAGGTAAGTTAAGTGGGTAGGCAGGTTAGATAGGAGAGGGGGAACTTTGATATTTACTTTCTTTGCTTTGGTTCCGTCCAGCCCCTTTTCCCCATATTACCGTGTAAGAAAATAAATCCAAGTAAACGGTAAAATCTGCTTTTGTGTCATCCTTGCTCGCACCTACAGTCCATACCTCTTGCACTTCAGAGAGTTGAGTTATAGC